>NC_135213.1:4731038-4753538 GCF_052324685.1 Brachyhypopomus gauderio
ATGAAATAATGGAGAACTTTGCTTGGGCGGAGCTGACGGAGTTTGGGGTGTTTCAGAGTGTCGTCCTGAAGGTCCTGCTAGCACGCAGCTCAGGACATGCGGCCAGCCCTCACGGCCCTCCATTCTGCCCCGCCCTCGATCCTGTCCCGACACTCACTACGCTCTGTTCAGGCCCCGCCCTCTGTTCAGGCCCCGCCCTATCTGCACTTGTCTTATTGCCGTATATCATTTTATACCGTACATTTGTGCTATAATTGTATTGACACCGATGCCAGTACGGGTCCTTGTTTTGAGATGTGATTATTCTCGGTATTAAATCATTTATAGGATTGCTGCATCCAGCCAAAAAAAAATTTTCATGTGATGGTTAAAGAAATACGTTGGCCTTCCTGTTTCAGAACAACAGGTTTCTCTGAATTTTTGTCCATAGTTTCCAACCCACAAATGCAGTATTTGGATTTAAAAACCCTGGATTGTTCCTTTAAATGAAAACACAAGCAGAGTTTAAGAAATGTAATGAACATTAAAATAAAGCAACATTTTAATTGGCTGTGTAGCCAAGATGAATGTGTCTGTACATTGGAAAGAAAAATTGCATGATGGCCTGAGGAATTTATTAATTGATCAGAATCCGTTATGCTCTTATTGTGTGTGTGTGTGTGTGTCTCCACTCTCAGGGATTGCTGTGTTGAGTCTGAGCGTTCAGCACTTCATCGCAGGCCTCATCACCACGCTCACCTTCACCTGCATGATGAACTGCACACAGAGGGCTGAGGAGAGCATCCAGGTACAAAGACCCTCACACACCCATCCCTGGGACACACACACCCCTGGGACGCACTCACCCCTGGGACGCACTCACCCCTGGGACGCACTCACCCCTGGGACGCACTCACCCCTGGGACACACCCATCCCTGGGACACACCCATCCCTGGGATGCACTCACCCCTAGGAAACACTCACCCCTGGGACACACTCACACCTAAGACACACTCACACCTGGGACGCACTCACCCCTGGGAAACACTCACCCCACATCAGTGAGTTGGCCCTATTTAGTTCAGTTTTAGCCTGTAGTGCTTATTCAGTTGGCATCGACGTGTTCAGTTGGCAATTCTGATTGGCTTTTCAGTCTAAATCCTCCTCAAAATGACTTAATATAGACATAAACTGCATAAGGGTTTTGTGACATGTTGGTCCGAGGTGGTGTGTTGGGCTAATGTTATTGAAATGTTAATGTTATTGTCTAGAGAACAGGTGGGGCACTTGTCATTACGTTGATGTTACAGCACACACTTTATGGAAGGAAGGAGCTCCAGAACCCGGGGAGTCCCCCTGAACTCTGAACTCTGAACCCAGGGAGTCACTCTGAACTCCGTACACTTGCCCTAAGAAGCCGGCACCAGCTGAGTTATTTCTTTTTCAGGCAGACACAGAACATAAGTGTGTTGTTCTATGGCTGTAGTGGGTGTTGAATGAAAGCTGATCATTGGTCCCTCGTAATTGCCGTTAGTTCTTCACTGTCGGTTTGTCTTTAACGATAATGGCCAAACTGGTATCCCCCCAGTCTTAAGACATCCAGTAGTGCTTTGCTGAACGATCCTAAACCAGTCCCACACCCTCATGCAAATCCCCAGACCAGCAAGACTTCCTGCTGGGAAAACTGGCCATCCGTCTGTCCTTCGTCTATCACAATCGGATGACGAGGGGCTCACTGCACGCGTGACTGCATCGCCTCAGGGCCCAGGACGCGGCTCCCGGGTACACACTCTCCCGTCACGACCCACACGGCTTCACAGGCGCCCCGGACGGGTTCGAGTGTCAGTCATGCGCTCCGGAACACTCGGACTCCCCTCTTGCATCCACACATCAAGGGGAATAAGCAATCCCTCCATCGCAGATGCACCTCATCCACGCCTGTCATTCACTGTAACGATACATATTTATTAGTATTAGCACACATCTAAATTCAGGTGAAAACGGAGCAGGCAGAATCAGCAACACAAAGCGGTGAGAGTTGTGCTTGTTCTTCAGCTCCTCTCACTCTTTAGCCTAATAAATTTAGCAAGAGAAGTCATTAAGAACCACAGGTTCTTTACTTCAGTCCGAGCCCTAGATTCAGGTTCTCTCAAGTACGTGCTGGAATCTTTTCCACTTTCAGAAGTTACAGCACTGTTAGTCCTGTTTTCCGCATTATGTCTTGAGAAGCTAAATTTGTCCAGAAATGTCAAAAATGAGGACGCTGGGTCATCTGCCGGTGAATTGACAGTGGTATATATTGTAACTGTGTGTGTGAGAGAGGGTGTGTTGTGTGTGTTGTGTGTGTGTGTGTGTATGTGTGTGGCTCTACGTCCATTCGTGTTCTGAAGGTAGTATCGGGTGACAGAAAGCCAATACTGTGAGTGCTCGTAAAAAGCCCTGGAGAGGAGAAACCTTAAACAAGGCTGCAGGTATAAAAGTGCTCCACTTAATTCCAGTGCGGGACCGTCACGAGCGCCGGGCGCCGTGCCGTTAGCACTTCAGCCGCCCGGGCCTCGCGCCCGTCCTCCTGCCCCGCACATCAGATCACCGCCAAACATCTGCCAAGACCGAGACTGCACCTGCAGCGGGAGGCATGATGCTCAGAGCCTCGTTACTGATGGCGCCCACAGGTCATTGATGGTCATAGGGCTGCGGTGTGCAGTCCTGCACTCTGTTCTGTCCTACAACACTCGCAGTGAGGTAGCGAGGTAGCCCTCATTTTCTTTTTTTTTTATATTTTACGAGTATCAGGTTTATCTCTGTGTTCATTATGCCTTCAACTCTCAAATGTTCTCTGGAAAAAATATGTTGCAAGGAATGGTGGGGAAATGGGGAGAACTATATCAGGTTGGGGTCCTGGAGGAATAAGATCCATTGTGATGCTAATGGTTGAGCGGTCCAGAAGCAGAGGCAGCGCCGGTCGCCATGGAGGCTCTGTACCCACCAGAAAAGCCATTACTGCAATCTAGTGTGTATTCAAATGAGTCACCTACCTCCTGAATTCAACCGTATGGCGTGTCTTGCTGGCGAAAAATCTAAAGGTTGCATTATTAAGGTTGCCCTAGTATAGGCCTTTCATAGCATCGTTGAGCTAAGAGACTTGGGGAATGCTACAATAGTGGTCATCTTATTGTCTTATTCTGTCAATGCAAGTCATGTATATATAGATCATACCATGCAGCGATAATTAAAAATGCATCTGACCTCCATGTTAGCATCACGAACTCCAGACGGTTGGCTGGAGAATGTCGGGCCAGTTTTCCCTGGGTCAATAACTTGCTCCTCTTTGTCCATTTCAGGCGACTCACTACAGTTTCCTGGCGACCCTGGAGGTGCTGGGCAAGTTGAGCTTCAGCGTCCTGGCGGGTGGCGTGGTGGACACGGTGGGCTTTCCCATTGCCTTCCTCCTCTTCCTCTTCCTCACCTCCAGCAGCGCGCTACATGTGTGGCACGCCACAGAGACAGGTGTCCTGAAGGACCAGCTGAGAGGCCAGCCGCAGTGAGTGGCTAGAACCTCGGGAGGGGCGGTAGGACGGGACCTCGGGACGGGGGGCAGCAGGAATGGACCTCGGGACGGGGAGGTGGAGTTTTTGCACCAGCGGACGTCCATCCTCACCCTGTCCCCCGCCACTGCTGCCCCATCCACAGCTGAGGCCTGGGGACCTGCCAGACGGGGACGTCCTGGGACACGTAGACGCCTCTCAGCAGCTGGCTGATCCAGCGGGCTGTTCCGAACTACGGCCTGGCTTCGCCGAGAGAACATCCGTGTGTTTTGCCAAAAGAAAAGCTCCCAAACTTGATTAGAAACTCGAAACGAGTTAAGACTACTTAATATTAAGTGCAGTAATTCAGACTGTAGTGAATGACCTATAATGAAAGTTGAATAGAAGTTGGATATGGAATAGAGCGTTATTCAATAGCTAATAAAGTTATGTCTTTATTATAGTACTCTTCTATAGCCACAATATCCTTACTATGAATCAAAGCTTATCATATTGGTGAGATGGAAATGGAAATTACAGAATTCGTCAGTTTAATTGCTTCATTTTAATATTTTCTAAGTATTATATATACATTTCATAAATGTTTTTTTTTCATGTGTTGCTTCTTCATTGCTACACAAAAAAAAAAAAAAATCTGAAACAAAAGATTATGACGGCACACTTGGCGGGTCAAACGCTGACCCGGCTCAAAGCAATGTCCTTGAAATAACGTGATCACAGCACAAATCCGTCACATTCCGTAACGTTTTTGTTACTATGCTGACAGTAATGTTAAATCCTGTACATCTGAACGGGTGTCTTCACCCCGTCGCTGTTGTTTTTGGATGTGTTTGGGGTTCTTTGTTTGGTGGGGTGGGGGCACTATTTTTGTGATATGCATTTCCTATGCAATAATGCAATTGTAAAAACATTGCTCTTACAGGTGTATCTACATCAAAGACTGATAATTTATTTTAGTTCACATTTACGTGCAACTTACGTGCAAAAATTCTGATGTTAGGACAATAAAGGAAGTTGGGTGCCAGTTAGTATTATGCAAAGGACCAAGAAAGCCATGTTAATTGACACCACACCAACTTCTCCTTCTCGTACATGTTGGTGTGTTTGGGGGTGGGGGTGGGTGGGGGTGCGGAGAGATTCACAAACTCGATGGGTTTACTTCCACATTCGAGTTATAGCAAATGTGTAATGTCTTATGTATGTATTCATTCATTGAGCAAAAAATACTTAATTGAGGTTTCATATGTTTATTTTAGAATATCAGGTGACATTCAAATGTGTATATGTATTAATAAAAACCTGCTTAGTGGGATTTAAGGGGCCTTAAATATGCATACAAAGTAAAACTTTGAAAAAGCAGCCTGCTAAGCTAAAATAAATGACTTCAATGATAACAATGCAAGCTAACTACACAGAACAATAGCATGGAGTATTGTAATTAGTATTAAGAGCTTTCAAAAGCAGCTATATAAGGTGCTGTTCTTTCATGGTGGGTTGACCCCCTTCTTTCTCACTGGAACCACCACTATACACATTATTTAATATACTGGCAACGCCTTGCACAAAAAACATATAAATAAAACTTGGAGCTGGATGCAAGTGTATGGTTTTGTGTTGATGTAACTTGAAACATCTCCTGTCAAGCTGTTGGAGGGTGTTTGCACTTTGAGACCCAGAGGGCCATGGCAGGGGCGGAGCTGGTACCTAGGGGCCTCATGGGCCAAGGGGGGGTAGTCGCTCATGGAGGTGACTGAAACACACACAAGAAAACCCCCATGACAGTTATATGTAGTGATATTTCCTCAGTAATAGAATTATGCTCCACTGATTTGCTGTTCCAGTTAAAGTTTTTTAACTTGAGCATTTTTTGATTTGGTCTTGATCCCCAGGAATCGACCCCCACCTCCCATGGGCCAAGGCAGTGATGAGTGCAGTGGTTTCCCTTTAACATGCAGCACTGGTCATTTCCTTTATCACTTGTATCAGGTGTGATGAAACTGCGGTGTCCTGGTCCTCCAGGGCTGTATTTGCACTTTGGGTAATTTTAATTTTCTTGTAATTACCTGATTATTCTCTAAGGAGACGTACAAAACTGTAGAGGGAAAATAGAACTCTGAAAACTTCTGAGAGAACTCAGGGCAGTTTCTGCTCCGCTCAGGAAACCCAAACCCTCATTTGTTGCTGGAGAACCAAGACAAGCATCATGGTAGAAAGACGAGGCTGTCAGGTTTAAAAAACTGAGCATACCTAGAGGAAGTTGAGAGGGAGGGGGCATTCTACATTCTCAGGATTTGGCAGATCCAGGCTAAGTTCCTAATTTATCAGTATGACTGTTTATAGCTATGTGTATCTCAATAGGATGTGAACCCATAACCTTTGTGGTATTTCCTGCTCTACTAGGTGCACTGTGGCATCATCCTTCCAACCTTGACTCATTGTCTAACTACAGCGTGCAGTTCAGCAGCTGTGGGTGATCCTGGCTGTAAACTGGGATGCCACATCCTCTCTACTCTTGTCAAACATCACTGTCAGGCCTGTTTAAGGGGGATTAGGAGACACAAATCTGATTTTAGTAGTCCATGCGGGGAAGACTGGAGACCAGGAGACCCTGCAACCAGCAGCACCATCAGATCAAAACCAAGCCTACACATGCAGAAGGAGCATATAAAACTTGTATTTATATAAATATAAAATGTATTTATTGGGTCTTGTTGCTTCTGTCTAATGAGCATGGTTTCATCGTAACTTAATAAATGTAAATGGTCAGTGTTGCCTTGCTAAAGAAGGTCTCACTGAAGACAGTGAAGGCCCCCGACTGCAGAGCCAAGATTGAGAGAAGCTCTCCAGCCGAGATGGGACCTGTTCCCTCTGTTCTCGGACCTGAACGGGCTCCGCATCGTCTGGGTTTCTTTTTATAACACTGCGGCATGGACTCTCCAAGTCACAGAGCCCATTACTGTTGGCACTGGAGATGCACAGCGTCTTCTGTGACGGACCTGCACCTAATTGCCATCCCATTTGTTAGTTGATGCAGTGTGGGGAAAACCCCAAAAGATCTGGCCCTTCACACCTGTGTGAAGACACGACCGCTGGGAACAGCAATCCAGGTACATTTATGGGCCTTGCATGATTTGATCGTTAATCATTCCATCCCTTGAACAGAAAATATATATCTAAAATATGTAGCATCTAAATTTCCAGCACTGAGAAAAAAAAACCCAGTATTGAAACTGGCCCTTTGAAGCAGTTCTCAGTTTCGTGTCGCTAAGGTGATTTTTGCTGTTGTTGTAGCTGCTGTTGCATAATTACAAACGTCACCTGCGCAGAATGAATGATGATGTGCTGAATGGTTCCTGTTGTCTCCCCCAATGGCAACACACTGCTCATTCACCCCACCGTTACACTACCACAGTCACCTAACCCAGGAACCCCACAACTATATTAAAAAAGAAAAGAAACGTTTTTTATTTATACATTTAATGTTCTGTCCAAGATAGTCATAGATATTGCAGCATGTTGCAATCTTGGCTCGAAACAAAAGTGCTTTGTTAGGCGCCCCCAAAGGGGAGAGGTGTTGCCTCTCTCTGGCCGCGGCTTTGTGCCCAGCGAGGCCGGGCTCGCTGCTGGCTCTTTGTTGGAGGGTGAAACCGTAGCCGGGAGGTGCGGACCCAGCACCGCCACGCAGGCATCAGATGACCCCCTCCGTTTCCTCCCCTGCTACTTTACCCGCCTTTTTTTGTTTGTTTGGCCGAACCCGATGAGATCGGATCTGCCTTCCACATGCTTTCTAACCCCTCTTTCTGTTTGTCTTTATTTTTTTTCTCATTGTATCTTTTTTATATTCATACTCTTCCTTCTCCTTTTCTTCTCCCGTCCGACTCCAAGGGCTTTTTTCCAGCAGTTTCCAACTCTTTACACCCCATTCAGAGCTGGTGTTATGCAGGTCCGCGATTGGATCTTAGGCAAGATCGGATGTCGATGGACAGGTGTGCGTTTGAATTGGAAGATGTTTGAATCGGAAGACCTGTCTGCGTTTCTTGGAAGAGCACCATGGATGGGTCCTGCCATGTGCTACAGGAAATGGATTTCTCCTGCACGTTCAGTTAAACAGCCCTGACCTCTGATCAACATTGTTAGCTATTGCTGATCTCTACTGAACATTCGGTTAGATATCGCTGATCTCTAGGGAACGTTCAAATAGATGGTTCTGATCTTTACTGAACATTGGGGGGGGGGGGCTGGGAGTGGAGCACTAGCCGCTCAGTCATGCTGGATGCCCGCTGCTGGCCCTGAGTCACCCCTGTGACGAACGATTCAGCGCTGCTCTGTCATTAAGACAGAGCTGCTTAAGAGGGACACAGTGACCCCCGACAACCCCTTTTCGTCTCCGCACAGATCTCTGTTGAGTCACCTCTTTTTTCTGTGAATCCCCCCCCATACTCTTTGTCTCGTTCCCAACACACTGCAGCCTTCTTCGGCTGTAAAGTTCTCATCAGAGGTCTCCGTTTTTTTGGTTTACATGCTGGTGAGGTTGTTCTGACCTTCAAGAACTCTTGATCTATTCACAGCCAATACACACTGAGCACTCTGCCTGCTCTATATTTGTATGCTGAGTTTGACTTGGGACTTTTTTAAGGACTTTAAGTGTATTTTGCTGCTTGTTTCAAATTTTCTGTTTGGATCAATTTGTAAAAAAAAAAAAATATATCTTTTCACTAATAATATGTTTGTAATTTGTTATCTCTGATATTTTCAGATGTGCTTGGCCTAAAGTTTCACAGATGGAGTATTTTTGTAGAGACTCCAGACTCCAGTATTCACATCTAATGAAGTGGCATGTACAATTTTTCAAACTCAACTCAGAAATGAGCACCCCTCCAATCATCTTAGCTATTTTTAACCAGTCTCTCATTTGGCATGTACTTTGATTTAGAGGACAAAGAGCTCCTGTGACTGGCTGTTTGTCTGCGGTGGGCTGGGACGCTGGCCTGGACCACCTGCCCCAGTGCTCCTCCACCACGGATTACTTTCTCCCTGTTTCTATTGATTTACATACTGAAGCCTGTAGATGACCTGGGGGAAGCCCTCTCCCGATTTGGGCGGCCGTGGTTAAAGTCAAAGCGTGGCTCGCTGCACAGCCGTGGTAATGATGGTGGTGGGGGTGATTATGATTGGAGTAACAAGCGTTTCAGGCGTCGGGCTGTCCGAAGCGATAAAGCTGATGGCGCTGATGGGCGGGACAGCGGGTGCTGGTTAACTGCATCCACTCTGGTTGGTGCGGAGGAAGAACCAGGTCTGATCCGAAATATGGGGTACGGTGTGGTGTGTGTGTGTGTGTGTATCTGTGTGTGTATGTGATGGGCTGGGTTATGACACACTGCCAGCTCATATGGTGTGGGGGCCGAGACAGTGGCATCTCTCTCCGCCACCCCCCCCCACGCCTGCTCGTTTGGGCCATTACCATAGTGGCAGGAGACGTCCTCTGTGGCAGGAGATCATACAGAGCTGCAGACGCTCCTCCTTTATGGCCTGCTCTCTCTCTCTCTCTCTCTCTCTCTCTCTCTCTCTCTCTCTCTTTCTCTCTCTTTCTCTCTGCTTAAGTGCTCATTGACTTTCCCCCTCTCCCATCCCATCAGCACTGGAACTTCTGCACATCACACTACTCTTCTTGTGATTGTCAGAGGTTTACGGCAAGCGCGAGTGTTTTGGGCAAGCGCGAGTGTTTGGGGGTTTGTTGGGGGGAGATCTAACCCCCGTTTTTGCACGTTCACTCATCTGTCAGGCAAGCTGTTGCTAACGCCACACAAAGAGCTGGCTCTGAGAATACGTAATATATTTTGTAAGAAAACATCACATGTAATGCAAGTTTAAGACATTAAAAAATCTCATTTGAATCCTATTTTCTGGAATCATGTCCTGCTGTGTGTGTGTGTGCACGTGCAGTTAACTACAGCACCAGTGTATCTGCATTACTCTTATAACAGTAGGGTTAATGATACGATGCCACTAATAATGAATGAACCGGGGGAACTTCACCATCTGCCCATTTATACATCTCGCCAAGCCACTACCCTCAGCAGACAGACAGTTTTTAGTGTATAAAAGCATAAGGGAAAAAGTGTATAAAAATGACTTTCCCCTGTTTTTAATATTTGCCCGGCAGTGTAGAACCGCACACGTTATCTGTGTACACTGGAGATCTGTGTACGCGGAAGGTCACAGGCTCCAGCGGTACTATAACACGGAAACAGTCGCTATGCGCCTGCGGTTGCCTTCACGACGGCAGCGGCCATGCGCCTGCTCGGGTTTCATCTAATCTGGCAGTAACACCTGTAGAAAAGGGCAGGGATTACCTGCTTTACAATACCGCTCAATTAGTCAGCCGGATGTTTATACCCGAATTACGGTACACCGCGTGAAACCGATACGGGCCCTGCTCGCTCGGTGCAGGAAGACGAAAAAAAAAAAAACAAGACACTGCAGCGTCCTAGTCGTTAGCGAGAAGAGATGTTTCTGCACGGGACGGAGAAGTTATCGGTCCGGCTTATCAGTCGAGTTTAGCGAAAGAGAGGCACCGATTGCTTTTACACTGATAAGATTGTACTGGTATGATAGTGTGAGTAAGGGTTCCAACGGTGTGGCAGAAGAGCAAAGATAATATTAGTTTATTGGTTGCTCAACTTTCACGCTTGTCGAACTGACGCCCACGTTGTTTCCCTCGGGGGGCCGGGGTGTCAACGCTTGACCTTGACGGGTGTCCGTTCCGAGGATGGCGATGTCATTAAGCAGTGATCCAGGGACTCACTGGGGTGATGAGAGCGAGTCTGTGACCTGCCTTCCGACGCAGAGTCTCGAACTGTCCACTGTAATTCCTCCAAAAGTCAGAGAGGCGGGGTCTGGAGGCGGAGTCTGTAGGCGGAAGTGGGGTCTGGAGGCGGGGTCTGGAGGCGGAAGCCGGGTCTGGAGGTGGAGTTTAGAGGTGGAGGAGGGGTCTGGAAGAGGAGCTCTTCAGTCCAAGTCTAGACACCTTCCTCTTTGTTTATTTCCTGATAGGGATTTCAATTACATTTGCTTTTTCCCGCTATGTGTGCTGTGGAGAATGTTATTTGTTTATTTTGTTTGGACAACACTTAAATCCTGATTGGGTTTGGAGGGGATTTTTATGTCTGGAAGCAATCCTACTGAGGGTGAAAATATTGTGGTGGTGTAGATAGCCAGCCCGTCGTCCTCGTATATGCGCACAGCACGAAGGGTCTCTGCAAAAAAGTTTTAACCTAATTTACCGCTGGTGCTAAGGCGCCTTGATCCGGTTTATGATGGGCAGGTGTACTCCCGCGAGACACACATTTGCGTTGGCTGTGATTGCATCTACTCCCTCAAGGTCAAGGTCACTGAAACTTAAAGGAAGTATTGTGGCCAAGTAGCGCAGAAATTTGTCTGTGTTCTGATATTACTGGGATTAATCATTTGTAGTATCAGTCCTAGTATGGAGTATCATTGCTGCAACATAGTATCTAGTATCTAGTCTAGTATCTAGTATCATATCTAGTATGGTGTATCATTACCATGACGTAGAATCAGTCCTAGTATCATTACCGCAACATACAATAATTCCTAGTATCGTTACAGGGACGCAGAATCTCTCCTAGTATGAAGTATCATTGCCGCGTTAAAGTGTGGGTCTGCTTGGAACCATGAACATCTGGTCACATTGCGGATGGGCATGTGACAGATTCCACGGACTCCAAATGAGTTTGCGGAGAGACTCATCGGTGACGCGTAAATCTACACACGTGTGAGTAATGATGAGTCACGTGACTTGCTCGGACACAGGGAACACGGAGAGCTGATGCTACTCTCCTAGCGTAATCTCATCAGCACCCTTCAAAGCTGTCAGCCGTCAGAAATAGAAGAGTTTGCTGTATGATTGCACTACTGGACTATTGATTCCAGGTGAACGTCGGGTTTGCTAATGCCAGTAACGTGTGGGGTTGATCGGATAACACAACACAGCAGCATTCAGCAAAACAACGTTCTTGATTAGACAGTTCCATTGTGTTCCTGTGTGGTTCACAGTACAGCCCCTGTAGTCTAAACGTCAGGCCTTATGGTTCAACGGCAACAGACAGATCTGTCTCACTGCCATAGAGTGAGGGGTGGGGGTCTATGTTGCGCGTATGTGTGTGTGTGTGTGTGTGTGTTTGCGCACCAGTTAATGTGTGTATTTTGTTCACAGCCATCCCACCTCACAGAGAATAGAGATGTTGGTTTAAAAAAAAAACACAAAACTGAAATAGGAAATTCAGACTTTGCCTGCCAAATATGTATTCACCATAAATATTTTAGCGTGTGTGTTTGTGTGAGTGCGTCACCCTGTGTGTGTGAAGCAGCAGAACTTGTTCTGAAGTGCCCCATACTGCATTTAACCAGGGCTCGTTGGACAGGGGTGTGTGTGATGTGCCACTGCAGTGAAACCTTTGGTGAGTTCAGTGTGTGTGTTGGGAACAGTCCAGGTTCCCGCAGAAGTGTGTACCCAGCCTTAACTGGGTTAACACTCAGCTCAGTGTTTCCAGTGCACTGTTCATTAAGACACCTTTCCCGCTTACGGGCTATAGCAGCCGAGGATCGAAGTCACGAGTGTGTCATTTTTCTTAGTGTGATCAGCTTTCGGGATGTGGAACAGCTGTTAGTTCGTGCTTAGGACTGAAAACTCAGTGTTGGCATTTAAACGTTGCTCACATCTGAATTTTAAAGAGTTGTGAGTCATGTGACCGAACAGGGGGCTGTCCACATGGACCAAAGCACACAAACCAAAATGTCTTTCTTTTTATTCCTGATCCACAGTGCCACGTCACATTTGAACTACTGTAATATCAACAGATGCTTTATATTTCTGTTGAATGTTGCTGGTAATTGGACTGGGGGGGGGGGGGGGGGGGGGGGGGGGTAGGATACATGAAGAAAGGGCATCTGCAGCTTTGTACGATCTCTGCCTTTGCCCCGCCCACCCTCACACTCCCCACCCCCTCCACACCAGGGCCGCCCTCTCTCATTGGCCGTAATTGGGCCGTATCTTCATAAAGCCACCCCGTTTGAAGAGCGCTAACTAGCATGCACATTTGGCAGAGCAATGGCAGGCCGGCAGAACAGTGTGTGTGTGTGTGTGTGTGTGTGTGTGTGTGTGTGTGGGGTGGGGGTGGGGATTCATCTTATTAGCACAGTTCATGTGTGTTTAGTCATGTCACTTTCCTGAGATCTTGGGGGGCAGGGTCCACGGTGGGGTGACTTTGGTTGACAGATGAAAACCTGAGTACTTAATTATGTCATTGTGGTCATTTTTCGGTTCATTCGTTTGTATGTTGTTAATTACTTTTTGCGTGAACTTGCTGTGGCCACTCCTGCTTGCCGTTGTCATTATCTAGATAACTGACTCTGGATCTGCTGGACTGACCACAGGATTCACTTTTCATCTGTGGTGCTCAGGCTGACTATATAGAGTCTCCTTACTCTGATCTAACATCAGCTTGCCGTGCCTGTGTCCACATCTTTACTGTAACCATAAACTGTTCTAGGATCAGCACAAAGGGGCAACTTCCGTTATGTTTTCATAATAAAAAAAAAGCAGTTTACTGATATTCATAAAATGAGTTCAGTTTTTTTTCTTCTTCATTAGTATTTTGTTTTTGAGGATCTTGCCCCAGAAACGCTTCAGAGATGGCAGGGGATGGGACGCCTGCGTGCTGAATTCCCACGCGTGTTATTTCTTCCAAAGACAAAAGAGCGTTTCTTGTTCTGGCTCTGTAGCTGGAGATACCCCCCCCCACCCCCCACCGCCCCCCCATGCAAGGTCAACACATATTGTTTATAGAAAACAAAAGGATAAACGTGATGTCACGTCTAGACAAAATGCAAATGAATGAGTTTTGCAACCTTACTAGATAGAGCATTTTCTGAGTGTTCAAGCAACCACCCCCCCCACCACACACACACACACACACACACACCACATGTGATTTTTCAAACTACACAATTATTACAATAATTATGTTATTGTTTATTATTACTCTGCAACACTAACAATTATACAGTTGTATTCCTATAACCCACTGGACGTGGTGCCAAGATGAATTAGCTCTAATCCACAACCACTCTGCTGATTACCCATAATGCCATGAAAAGCTGATTGCTAAATCCCAAAAGAAGTAGTCTTTTGCCATCTGACCATCCTCTAATTGTCATTTCTCAAGTAGCTTTTTAGTATGGAGGACAATGTGACATATACTGTTCCAACACAACATTCCCAGTATCTCTCACACTCCAGTAAATTTACAAATCTGTAAAATAAGATTTGTGGACGTATGTTTCCTTCCAGGCCTATTTTATCACTTCTCTGGGGATATAAGACCCAGCATACAGCCGCTCAAAAGAGGGTTGAACACTCTGATTACCACACCCACTCCACCTCTCACCTAATATCCCATACAGCATAAAAAGAGCTACACGAATGCCACGTGACCCGGACGTTCTTCTCATCAACACACGCAGACACGCGTGCCCAGCAGATGTACCGACGTGATGGGAACAGGCCCCGGTGCTCCCGCGCCATATCCCATTGTTGTCGTGGCCTTTCCGGGAAGCTTTTGTGTTAAAGTTGCATTTGGCGGGAGACCGTACCAAAGCACGTGTACGAAGTGCAGCGTTTGGGCTCGGCCCGGACAGCACGGCTGGAGGACGTGATGGATGTGTGCGCATATGGCTGTGATGAGCATGCGAGCGGTGGCGAGCCGTGACTCACGGATCTTTTTAACGAAGCATCTGTGCTCGTTTTTGGGCTCAGAGCGAGCACGTCCACGGCGCTGTTCGGCAGATTGGTAGAGTCACTACAGACCCTCTTCTGACCTTCTCCACGCTTACAGCGACCCCGTGCTGAACTTTGACCTTGGATCTGAGTCCAAGACAAGGGCGTCCTAGACTGAGCACTGATTGTTGCTTTTAGTTTAGCATTTAGCATATAACGGTGATGAGTTCTGCAGGAACATCTGGATCCTTCGCTGCTGGATTAGCTGAGCAGAAGGTTAACAGGTACTTGATTGGCTGAGCAGAAGGTTAGCAGGTACTTGATTGGCTGGAAAGGACCAAACGTCCTTGCTGCCCTAACAGACGTTATTTGAGTATGTCTAACAATATTTTCTAGAACACCCAACTGTCGGTTTTGAGGTTAAACAACTCAACATTTCCTTTTTATTCAATGACAACGGAAAAGGAATAAACTGGAGCAGAATATGGTAATTCAAGACAGAATGTAAATTCTGAGACTTTAAAGCAGAGGGTTGACCAGGCTGGTTGCCATAATTTATGATGCCGTGGATTCTAATAAGATCAAATGTCCAGTAGGCACCTGAATCATCTGCACTGGAAGTGATTATGTCATCTCTGTTAATCTCGCATACTTCCTTTACTCAAACTCCAAACAGCCATGTACACAAACAAGCACCACTTAGGCAAGCCCGTCGTCACCAATAATGTGGGGACATTGCGTCTGAATGATGTGATGGACTTGACTGAATGAATGGCTGATCGATCAATCGATTGTGCGGGAGCAGGGCTCGGGGGTGTAGGAGCGACAGGGCGTCTCTGTCCCTGAAAAGCCCCAGATGGCTGCCATTGTGTGAGGGCTGCTTTGTACATCCTTGTAATGGTCAGGAAAGAGAAGGACAAACATATGCACTGCCCCTTAGGACTCAGCAAGCACGAGGAATATCCACACACCTGCCCACCGACTCTCATCCTGCCAGTGTGTGTGTGTGTGTGTGTGTGTGTGATGATGGGGAATTCACCACGATGCCGCACAGTATAGCGCTCACACTGTGTTTATGTGCCCCATGCAACTCCAGCAAGGACAGGACAATCAGTGGACAAAGGACAAAGTAGACAGTGGACATTCGAAGTGTGTGTCTTTTGAACCTGGCCAGTGGGACATCCTAACCCAACTCGATTTCACCATGGACTCCACCCATGAAGGATGATGGTAGTCCATTCTGTGTTCAGCATGAAACACACTGAATACATGTTGACTGTAACCAAATCTGCATCTATGATTTGAGCAGCCCTGCTTGTCTTCATTAGTACTTCAGGCTGCAAGACGGACAGTGATTTTGCTTCTACAGTAACTCGTGCCATTGTTCTGCTTGTCAGTAAAGTTTCCTTCGTGAGATATTAATGGAGTCTATAGAAGCTAAATGCTCACCTAAGGTTACTGAGCCTCCTCATATGCAAACGAGGTCCCAGCTTGTGTGTCGACACCTGATATCTTGAGAGGAATTTAAGTCACATTTAAGTTAAGTCACAATTGATAAGTCCCTTTAAGACGTGTTTGGCAAGCCCCCTCCATTACATGTGGGCAGTTGACAAACTTAAAATAAAGGTCTTATGTAGGTCTTCTGGCTGTGAATGAGAAAGTTCTGTTTGGCTTTGGTTGAATTACCTGTTTGTTTATAATACAGCCATTTAACAGGCAGGTAGATGGCCAAGCACAGAATGAGAGGAGACAGAGAGATGATGTTTTAGTTTTTGTAGAAATTAATGTGATTGTTGCTTCTGTTATAAACCCATTTTCTACACTGAACATGTAATAATTGTGAGTAGACATAATTGTCTCTCCCTCCTCCCTCTCTCTTTCCTACCCTACCCTTCCTCTCTCTCTCTCTCTCTCCCTCTCTCCCTCTCTCTTTCCCTCCCTCCCTCTCTCTCTCCCTCCCTCCCTCTCTGTCTTTCCCTCCCTCTCTCCCTCCCTCTCTTTCTCTCTCTCTCTCTTTCTCTCTATCTCTCTCTCTCTCTCTCTCTCTCTCTCTCTCTCGTCTAACTGTAACTGACAGGCAGCAGCTCATTAGAACAGACATTCATTTTGTTTCTCCAACCTCCATCTCCCCGGGACTCCAACTGTGGGGGGGGGTTAGGGACCAGAGTCGAGTGGGGGGGGGGGGTTTTTAGGCAGGAGGGGGGTTAAAGTCGGGGAGGGGAGGGGAGGGGAGGGGAGGGAGGGAGGGGTTGTTCAGTAGGGACGACCTGGACCAAACAATAGCCCTGTTTGTCCCATACACTCTCAGAACCCAGCTCAGACCTGGTCCAGAGTGGTGTGGGATAAGAGCTGGGGGCACTGGTGTGTGTGTGTGTGTGTGTGTGTGTGTGTGTGTGTGTGTGTGTGTGTGTGTGTGTGTGTGTGTGTGTGTGTGTGTGTGTGTGTGTGTGTGTGTGTGTGTGTGAGTGAGGTAGGCAGTGTAAACTACCAACTAGCTTCAGTGGGTTTTCTTGCACAAAGACATAATTAATCAAATGGGCAAATGGCACAAGAAATTGGCTCTTGAACACCCTGTGCCTGTCCAAGGTTACTATAGAAACGATAGTTTTGTGTATGTGAGCGAGGGTATGTGTGTTTGTGTGTGTATGTGATACAAAGAGAAGGTGGAGATAGTAGAGAATGTATTTGTGTGTATTTCTCTGTTACATACGGTTTACATGATCTAATCTTACCGACTGCTTAATTATTAGACTGTTCATTAATTGGAAAATTGTTAAATAGCCTTTAATCATTTTATTTAACAAAATTATGGAACAAAACATTTACGAGTTAACATTGGCAAATTAGGAAAACATAACTTGGTTGGGATAAATACTGATCATTCCATAATCACGACAGTTGATTTTCTTAAGCTCCTCATTAATGTGTGGCTTTATAATGTACAGTACACCTGGTGAGAGGGATAGTGGACCTGAGGTTGTCTGAGCTGCAGGTGTTCATTATCAGACACCTGTTTTGTTTGTGTGTATGAATATAGGCATGACATGTACAACCAAACGTGTCCATGAATACACATTTCGGCACACTGGTGTGACCTGTGTAATCACACGTGCGTGTATACAGGTATCAGCACACCATTGTGACCTATGCAATCACACGTGTACATGACATCTCATATCGTGTGCATGAATAGATACAGTAGCACTCCAAGGTGACCTCTGCTGTCACTCTGTGTAAGGCTTTCTCCACTTGTCCACTTGTTCACTCCGGGCTGCTCTGATAGTCCAACAGCACCGATGCGGCTCGCGGACCACGTTACTCCGAAGGAGTATTTCAACAGCAGCAATGCCAAATGCCAAGCGGAACAGAAACAGAAATGATTCTTCATATCCCCCCCCCCCCCCCCCCCCTCCCCCATCCTGCGGTCCTCATTTTTAATATTTTGGAGCTCTTTGTATTTGTGAGATCACATGACCATATTTATGTGGAATGGCTATTTTCAGACAGTGTGAGGGAAGCTATTGTGTTGGGCGGCCATTGATGTGGCCAAGAGACATTATGAGAGGGAGACCACAGTGCTACAGTCAATGGCAAACAGAAGAACATTTTATTAATACTGCTCCAATGAGTCAGCTAAAGGCGGAAAACAGCATTATCAAACATAATGAAAAAACATATTTTTCTCCATTTGCCTGCAGTGTGTCGCTAAACACACCGAGAGGTCTGTATTTGCAGTAAAGGAGAGGTTTGAAACAACACCCTGATCAATACGTGATTGATCAGGGGCGATGGGAGATGGACATGCGTCAAGGGCATGCGCTGACACCCGATCGATTAATGAGTGTGAACTTGAGCCACGTGCCACATCCGCTTGCCACTTTAAACGTAATTACGTAACAGAAACGAACACTCGTCCGTAGCTGCAACGCCTGTTAGTGGGATTGGACGCAGTCGCAGGATATGCAGCTCGTAGCACACAGGCAGCAATCTGAGCAAACCCCCAAACCTAAACCACATCTGTGTAGTATCAAACCCTAAACCACATCTGTGTAGTATCAAACCCTAAACCACGGTTCATCTATGTAGTATCAAACTCTAAACCCTAAACCACATCTGTGTAGTATCAAACCCTAAACCCTAAACCACATCTGTGTAGTATCAAACCCTAAACCACATCTGTGTAGTATCAAACCCTAAACCACATCTGTGTAGTATCAAACCCCTAAACCCTAAACCACATCTGTGTAGTATCAAACCGTAAACCACGTTCATCTATGTAGTATCAAACTCTAAACCCTAAACCACATCTGTGTAGTATCAAACCCCTAAACCTAAACCACATCTGTGTAGTATCAAACCCTAAACCACATCTGTGTAGTATCAAACCCTAAACCCTAAACCACATCTGTGTAGTATCAAACCCTAAACCCTAAACCACATCTGTGTAGTATCAAACCCTAAACCACGGGTTCATCTGTGTAGTATCAAACCTAAAACCACTGTTCATTTGTGTAGTAGGTTTTGGGTTTGATACTACACAAATGAACAGTGGTTTAGGGTTAGATACTACACAGATGTGGTTTAGGGTTTAGATGTTTGATACTACACAGATGTGGTTTAGGTTTTGGGGGTTTGATACTACACAGATGTGGTTTAGGTTTAGGGGTTTGATACTACACAGATGAACCGTGGTTTAGGGTTTGATACTACACAGATGTGGTTTAGGTTTAGGGGTTTGATACTACACAGATATGGTTTAGGGTTTGATACTACACAGATGTGGTTTAGGGTTTAGGGGTTTGATACTACACAGATGTGGTTTAGGGTTTGATACTACACAGATGTGGTTTAGGTTTAGGGGTTTGATACTACAAAGATGTGGTTTAGGGTTTGATACTACACAGATGTGGTTTAGGGTTTAGAGTTTGATACTACATAGATGAACCGTGGTTTAGGGTTTGATACTACACAGATGTGGTTTAGGGTTTGATACTACACAGATGTGGTTTAGGGTTTAGGGTTTGATACTACACAGATGTGGTTTAGGTTTGGGGGTTTGCTCAGATTGCTGCCTGTGTGCTACGAGCTGCATATCCTGCGACTGCGTCCAATCCCACTAACAGGCGTTGCAGCTACGGACGAGTGTTCGTTTCTGTTACGTAATTACGTTTAAAGTGGCAAGCGGATGTGGCACGTGGCTCAAGTTCACACTCATTAATCGATCGGGTGTCAGCGCGTCTGTTCATTTGTGTAGTATGAAACCCTGAACCACTGTTCATTTGTGTAGTCAAACACTAGAACACTGTTCATTTGTGTAGTCCAACACTAGAACACTGTTCATTTGTGTAGTCCAACACTAGAACACTGTTCATTTGTGTAGTATCAAACCCTAAACCACTGTTCATTTGTGTAGTATCAAACACTAAACCGCTGTTCATTTGTGTAGTATCAAACCCTAAACCACTGTTCATTTGTGTAGTATCAAACACTAAACCACTGTTCATTTGTGTAGTCCAACACTAGAACACTGTTCATTTGTGTAGTATCAAACCCTAAACCACTGTTCATTTGTGTAGTCAAACACTAAACACTGTTCCTTTGTGTAGGAGTCTATCTGGAAGAATTGTTCTATGTAACATGTCTATGTAACATGGCCCAGTTTTCCAGACACACATGTTGTCCAGGATTCATTTGTGCTGGCTGAAATAGTTTCATGTCTTAAGACTTGTGCTGACTGTGTTTCTCCATGCACCAGTTAAGGGTAGCGGCCTGCTGGTTTTTGCACCAACATTTGCATAGCTCCGCCCCTTTCACGAATTGGCACTCCTCAAATGAAGGATTCTAACTTGTGAAATCAGGAGTTTCTCTTTGGGCCATAAGCCTGTAGTCACAGTTAAACAGTGAGCTGCACTGAGTTTTTTGGGGGGTAGTTTGTGTTGCATCGTCTGGCACGATACAGAGAGGGTGGTGGTGTGTGTGTGTGTGTGTGTGTGTGTGTGTGATGGTGAGAGATAGATTCCCTCCGTTGTACCCTCTTCCCTGGTGTAACCCCCTGAGCCAAAACAACATGCTCCAAACAGCTTGAGCTGCTCCTCGAGATCTCACTGCTGCCCCATTTCTGCGGCTTTTGAGTCTGACATTTTTGGCACATTAAGTATTGGACATTAATAAATTAAACGTAATGAAGTGACATGAAAGTGGTAGAAGTCAGAAGGCACAATGTGAGAAAGTATAAAAGAATAGAAAAAGGGAAAACTTTCCTCAGCGCCAATTAGCTAATATTTCTTTTTCTTCTTTTTAAGTCTTTCGAGAGTTTTTTTTTTTTCGTGTTCATTTCTTCAGCTCTGTAGTGAATAATTTAAAGGTTAAAATGAAAGGAAAATAAAACAGAAGGGGCATTTGTGCCAGTGTATTTGGACAGAGGCTCACTCTGAATTAGTTTTATTTTGTCGTTTGCTTTCATTGGTGACCCTTGGGGTGCATTTGTTTCATTGAAATAATCATATCTGTGCTGCCCTTTAGCTGAGTATTAGTTGCCACTTTGGTAAGAAGCTCTGATCCTCAGTCTAAGGGAGACGCGTCCTCTCGTGCGTTCTTAAGTGAGAGGGCTGATCTGGGGTCCTGGTGAACATCTTTTCGTGAGCAAAGGTGAACTGGCCCTGGGTCTGTCAGACTTGCATCAAACCCGATGGTGCTCGAGGGTTGGGTACAGGTCTCGGTTCTTGAGCCCAGGTTTGAGGCAAGTGTGCTGTGGCGCTGATGTTCGTGACGTTGGGTTTTCCGTGCCGGCAGGTCAGTTCTGTCATTCGGGCCTGTGGCTAGGATTTGAACTGAGCCTGTTGTTGTTGAACTTGCTCCATCCAGTGCTGGAGAGAAACGCAACAATCTTCACGTCTTCAGCATCTTCGACTCAGACTCACACCTGCAAAGCTGAGTCATGTGTGGTGGAGCCATCATCACCGAGACGTAGGTGTCGGCCATGACTGGGACGCATCAGGATGCATTCGTTACTCCCAGACTTCTCACCGCAATGTTTAACTGTCACTGATGAATTCAAGATGGCTGGTGAGCTATGATTGTAATGAAAAGATTTGGGACGTTTCCTAGCAGTGATTCGAAAATAGTAGAGCTGTCCGGGCCAGGTTCATCTTTGTTTCTCGTTCTCATTGTGCTTCTGAATTGCTTTTGAATAATTATCATTTCTATAACACCAAGAAATTAACTGACATCTTTTAACAAATAATTTCTACATTAATTGTTTTTTGACTCATAAACAAACAAAAGGGAGAGTCTCTGTGAAGAGACTTTTGTGTGTGTGTGTGTGTGTGTGTGTGTGTGCATCATCAGAATATATGAATAATCCCCAAGACTACACACACACAAACTGCACATAGAAGAAATAACTGAAAGACTCCTGTTCGTCACTCAGGGTTACGGATTACACGATTACATTATTAGTTTTGTGTGTGTGGGGTTGGAAGTTGCATATGTGTACGACGCTGCACACCACACCGAGGGCGGAACCGGGTCTGGCAGTGCAGAAACAGACAAGGCAGAAACTTCAAAATAAAAAAAAAGACACAAACAAACAACAACAAAACCACAGAGCAAAGAGAGGAGAAACCGAGGCTCCAAGGTCCTCTCACTAATTACCCATATTTGCATTTATTAACGAGGCCTAACGAGTAGTTTTTCAATAGTTTGTTTTCCCTTAATATAAATTTTTCTGTTTCATTATTTTGTTACATGCACAAAGAATCTTTCTATGATTACATCTGTGTATGGCTGCCACCACCAATAAATAGTGTGTGTGTGTGTGTGTGTGTGTGTGTGTGTGTGTGTGTGTGTGTGTGTGTGTGTGTGTGTGTGTGTTAACATTAATATCATACGCAGTGAGTCTTTAGCAATATGCTGCAAGTCGTTGCATTTATACCAAACACATTAAGTAACAGGGTGATGCTAAATGTGTGTGTGTGTCTGGCAATTAAATAAAAACATTGTGTATTGTTTCTGTATTTTTATTTTTTCTTGTCTGCCTGTTGATTGGCCGGGCCTTTGGGTGGCGTGGCTTCAGCCTGTCTCTTTAGCACTCTGACTGGGTGCATGCATAATCATTAAAGGTACTACCATCACACCATGTCCAGGCTGCACATGCTAAACATACTTCAGTGGTATTT
>NC_135213.1:4758538-4798538 GCF_052324685.1 Brachyhypopomus gauderio
GGGTTTTGCCGATAAATATAGCTGAGTGTCGTCTGCGTAGGAATGGAAACTGATGTCATGCTTATGCAAAATCTCGCCTAAGGGTAACATGTACAGTGTGAATAGAAGTGGTCCTAGGACTGTCCCTTGTGGGACACCATATTTAACATGCACAGATTTAGAGGTTTTATTATTAACACTTACACATTGGAAGCGGTCAGTTAAATATGATCTAAACCAGGAGAGTGCGACTCCTTTAATACCTACCGTGTTTTACAGTCTATCCAGCAAAATGTTGTGGTCTACAGTATCAAAAGCTGCACTAAGATCTAACAGTATAAGGAACAAGACAAGCCCATTATCGGCCGATATTAGTAGATCATTCACTACCCTGAGTAAAGCTGTTTCAGTGCTGTGGTTTGGTCTAAATCCTGATTGGAACTTTTCATGGTCTCAAGTCTCAAGACTTGAGACTGGGGTGGAGGTTCACCTTCCAGCAGGACCACCACCCTACACATAAAGACTTGAGACTGGGGTGGAGGTTCACCTTCCAGCAGGACCACCACCCTACACATAAAGATGAGACTGGGGTGGAGGTTCACCTTCCAGCAGGACCACCACCCTACACATAAAGACTTGAGACTGGGGTGGAGGTTCACCTTCCAGCAGGACCACCACCCTACACATAAAGATGAGACTGGGGTGGAGGTTCACCTTCCAGCAGGACCACCACCCTACACATAAAGACTTGAGACTGGGGTGGAGGTTCACCTTCCAGCAGGACCACCACCCTACACATAAAGACTTGAGATTGAGGCGGAGGTTCACCTTCCAGCAGGACCACCACCCTACACATAAAGACTTGAGACTGGGGTGGAGGTTCACCTTCCAGCAGGACCACCACCCTACACATAAAGACTTGAGAGGTGGAGGTTCACCTTCCAGCAGGACCACCACCCTACACATAAAGACTTGAGAGGTGGAGGTTCACCTTCCAGCAGGACCACCACCCTACACATAAAGCCAGGGCTACAGTGGAATGGTTTAAAACAAAACATATTCATGTGTTAGAATGGCCCAGTCAAAGTCCAGACCTAAACCCGATTGAGAATTTGTGGCAAGATCTGAAAACTGCTGTTCACAAACACTCTCCATCTAATCTGACTGAGCTTGAGCTGTTTTGCAAAGAAGAATGGGCAAAAATGTCAGTCACTAGATGTGCAAAGCTGCTGGAGACATAACCTAAAAGACCTGCAGCTGTAATTGCAGCTAAAGGTGGTTCCACAAAGTATTCACTCAGAGGGGCTGAATACTTTTGCACACCACACTTTTCCGTTTTTTATTTGTAAAAAAATGTTTTTAATCATATCGTATAATTTTCTTATTTTTACAATTGTATACCGCTTTACAGATAGTCTGAATGCCTGTGTGCAATCCTGGATCTCTGGACTCTAGACCATGAGGGCGTCCCGTGAAGCGAGCAGGTGTGAAATGTTTGCGGGAGGTGGGGTGGTTGGGGGTGGTTGGGGGTGGGGGTGGGTGTGAGGTGGTTGTGGGTGAGGGTGGGGGTGGGTGTGAGGTGGTTGGGGATCACCCTGACATTTGAGAGAGTCACAGCACATGAGTTTCAAAAGATCTTACACGAGCTCCATGTAGTTTATGCTTAGGTGTGGGCCTGGCTCCTCCTTCACTGTATGTGGTGCTCTGAAGTGGTTTCTGACATAAGTGTACTCACTTAAACGCCCATTCTGACATAAGTGTACACGCCCATTCTGACATCTCAAGAGTCCTGGCAGTATCAGTCACCCCAGGACACTCTTCATATAAGCTCTCCTTACATGATAATTGCCGCTCATTCGAAATTCCCTGAAACATATCCTTATTTACTCAAGAAGAAATTAAATTCTTTAGCAAAATTTTGCCTCACCTTGAGGCAGTCAGGTTGTTACCGAGGCGTACAAACAATGACCACATGCTCGAAGGCACTAACATCTATTACATAAGATGGGTGAGTATCACCAGCCTGAGTTCACACTTTTACGGAGAGTTTGATTCCGGAAAAGCATCCTGGTTGTCAGCTGTTTTCACCTGGGTAATACCTAGTGTGTGTGTGTGTGTGTGTGTGTGTGTGTGTGTGTGTGTGTGTGTGTGTGTGTGTGTGTGCGTGTGTGTGTGAGAGAGAGAGAGAGAGAGAGAGAGAGTATGTTTTGCCCTTCCCTCTCTCTGGAGTTGTCTCGATGTACTGTACAATCTATTCTCAAGAGTCAAATGGACAGGTTGCCATGACATTGCCATACGAGGTGAAACAGTTTACACAGAATGACATCAGGCTAATTCTGAAGCTTTCAGTGTCAGGACATGACAACATTAACACACTAACATTAAATGCACTAACATTAACCTTAACACATGAACATTAACACACTAACATTATCACACTAACATTAACCATAATAGGCTACACTAAAATTTACTTTAACACACTAACATAAACACAGTATCATTAACACATCAGCATTAACACACTAACATAAACACAGTAATGTTTAGTTTAAAACACTAAAATTACCCTTAACACACTAACATTAATGCAGTTAACTAACACATTAACGTTAACCTTAACACACTATCATTGACACATTAACACACTAATGTACTGCAAGAAAATATGGGAATTCAGTTGGAAAGGGACACACTGTGTAAAGCACAAACATGCATGTAAACACACAAACACACACATACACACATACACACACACATACACACACCACACACATACACACACACCACACACACCACACACACACACACACACACACACACACACACACACACACACAGTGTAGCTTCACCTAGAGTAGAATCAGTTATGTCCCTTCCTGCTCATCCGGTCTGAGACAGGTGGTGCAGAAGATCTCGGACCCGTGTCCACCCGTGATCTTCTGATCCCATCAGTGGGCTGGGCATCTGGGCCCGGGCGAGGACCGTCAGAGCCGGCCCGTCCTCGTCCCCGCCCGGGCTGCTCCGATTACCAGATCTATCCCCCGGCATGTTTCCTTGCCCTTTATGTCTACCCGGTGGGATCGTACAAAAGGTGTGAAAGGAGACGGAAACCAGAGCGCAGCAGATCCAGCGTGGCTCTCGCAGGCCGAACAAAGCCACGTCGGTGGGGGAACACTGAGCTCAGTCTGCTGCTCTCCCAGATCCTCTTTGTCTTTGTTTTGTGTATGTGAATTTGCAACAAACAGCTATGCCCAGCTTAGGAATGTGTGGGAGTGTGTGTGTGTGTGTGTGAGAGAGAGAGAGAGAGAGAGAGAGAAAGACAGAGAGACAGAGAGAGTGTGTGTGTGTTATTGGCACAGCTTTGGCCCAATCACACACTGTAATCAAATCCCTGGCATCTCCCCTAATGAACTGACACCACAGAGGCTGTATGGAAAGAGCTGACTTTTCATATCACACTTCCCCTTCCTTCAAAGAATTAAAGAACAAAACAACACGTGTACATTGCTTGTTGGGTATATACACTCTAATCTAGTGTCTACGTAATTCTTTTCTGATAAACCCACTACAAAGTGTGTATAAGGAGAGCTTTTCGCCAAACGCACAAATGTCTAGACTCACTTTTTTTTTTTAAAGGACAAACGTCTAGACGCCTCACGGGTCTGGTTGTGGCACGCTAATGCCTCTCTTCGTCGATCCGTTTGAAACATGGCTTCATCTGCCACCGGCTGCCGACACTCTGTTCTCGGTGTGGGGGAGTGCCACAGGGGTGGGTAGCTGGTCTCTTCACAGTTAGCACAATCCATGCAATCAAGCCCTCAATCAGATCCCACCCCAGCTTCAAACACACGGTGCAGGTTCGCCTCTTAATCCCTGCTGGTCCTATCAGTCGCTCGGGATTTCACTTTTGGACCTTTAATTGGCCTTGAGTTTCAACAGGACCCTTTATCGCTCTAGAGCCAATGGCTATTTTCACATTGGAGGTTTTTATAGGTTTTCATACAGATTAATCCTCACAAATTGGTAGCTGTGGTCTCTTGTGAAGTCCACCTCAGCCAGAACCTGACTTTTTCAATTCACATGGGAACCCAAAGGAAATACATCTGAAGTTCACAGTGGATCCTGCGGAATGCAGGAGTTGGAGTTCATTGAAAACGAAATAGTAACAAAGCCTCCATTCTCACAGAATGAGCTCTGCAGGATCTGTAGATGGGGGTTACAGGGCAGGGCTAAGAGTGTCACCTGCTGGCATCTGCAAGGCTAGGGTAATTTAACTGATCCGGAAGCAGGGAATTTTAGGGCTTAGAGTGTGCCTCAGGACTTATCATGGTCTCACATCGGGAAAGAACTTCATGTCTTCTCAGGGGACCTTTGGGATATTCGGGAGTTTGGACCTATAGCATGACGCCATTGAGCAGAGTGAGGGCACGGTGTTTGTGAGGAAAGGGGGCAGCTGTACAGACATGGCATGCGACTGTAAGACAAGAGATTTGCAGTATGGGGTCTATAAGGTCCATGTGTGAGGACCGGGCTCGGTGTGTACATTTGTGTGGAGATCTGTTCAATACTCCCGTGGAGAGAGCAGGGTTTGGATCTATATGTTGGTGGCGCAGGGCACGAACCCCCCTCTGAGTGGTTAGTCCTTGACACAGTAGGGGAAGACTTTCCCAGACTGGTGATTGGATCCATCCATTATTGATGATGTCCTGATGTGACTAATCAAGCTGCAGATACCTCACGCTTTTTTTCATCTTCCCCCTGGAACCACGTTAGAACTGATAACGCCGTTATGACATCCTAATCGCCCTGTGCCGTGAATATTTAAATCAGACTGAAAATTGTGCGATCCATATTCATCCATATTCATGACCTTTTTTTTTTGTTGTTGTTTTTATTTTGCTCTTTCATCTGCGGGAGTTTTTTTTTCCCACTGATTTAATTATATCATGCTGGAGTCGTAGGATATTTCTCTAATAGCAGTGATTTTTCTAAGTTGCTAACTCGTATGGTTTGGAAATATTTGTGGTTTAGACTTCAGTGGAATTTATAATAAACCCTTTTCCTATACACATGATTTGTAATTCAATGTCTTGTGCCTCAATGGTGCGTACAGCAAGTCCCATCATGATTATACCTTTAAAAGAGAACTTTACAGAAACAAAGGATCACAATGGATCCCCTGGTGAAGGCTTGGATCGTGGAGACTCAAAACAAATCACATCAGCACAATAAACATCAGAAAGTTAAAAGAGACCAGATACATTTGCAGGTCACAATGACAACCAGTCATTTTCCTCACTCTCTTTGTTAATGACTGGTTAAGCCGATATCTTTTTGCTCAGATATGTCACCATAAATGTTTTTGCTTTATATTAAATTATTTCCTTCTCAGTTAAAATCAAGAACAGAATTTGGGCAGTATTGCAGTTAAACGCACCTGTAGGGTGAGAATTCGGGCGGTGCTACAGTAAAACGTACTCATAGGGCGAGAATTTGGGTGGTGCTACAGTAAAACGTACTCATAGGGCGAGAATTTGGGCGGTGCTACAGTAAAACGTACTCATAGGGCGAGAATTTGGGCGGTGCTACAGTAAAACGTACTCATAGGGTGAACTTGTTGTGCACTTGTCTAATGTGTCTAATGTGGAGTGTCAAAACACAGCTAATTACCATGTACACTGCATTTTTAAACATTATTTTTTGACAAAATAGTGATACTGTAAATATAAATATATTATAAATAGATTATAATAGATTAGATTTTATTTTTATATTTTATATATATATTTTATATTATAAAGACATATTATAAATTATATAATTTATATTATATGTACATAGGTTATAATTTAAGACGTGTATGTGAATATCTGTCTCTTCCACCCTTGTGCTGTTTTGTCCTATTACATATGCAAGCTCCGGGGTCAGGGAGGACAGGCATGTGACCAGAGAAAGGTTAACCAAGGCCTCCAGTAGCTGTGCTGGAACGTCCACCGCCGTGAACATATGGAGATTAGATTCACCATCTCAGAAGGCAGGTGAAGAACACAGTGCTTCACTATCAGATGCACTGAACGACTTCTACGTAGAACACAGTACGAGCAGCAGCATTTCAGAGTGTGTTGAAGAGAAATGAGAGGTAAAAAGAAAAACAACAAGGTACTAGCAGTTAGGCAGTATATATATATATATATATATTTTTTTATATATATAATGTGTGTGGTGTGTGTGTGTGTGCAGTAGTCACTAAAAGGTCTCGCCTCTCTTGGGGAGAGAGAACATAAAAGGGTTGCTCCTGTTCCTCTCTGCTTGAGTGATTCATTTAGTGTATGCGTGTGCATGTGTGTGTGCGTGCTGTGTGCGTGCTGTGTATGCATGCTGTGTGTGCGTGTGTGTGTAAGGTGCATCGCTCCCCTGCAGCAGTGTGTAATAAGTGGTATGTCCCATGTTGGGGTGCACAGAAAGGGGAAATGGATTAGGCGAGGGCCATGGCAGGACACGATGACAGTGATGTGCTCAGATCTGCCCCCCGGGCACTCACTCCAGCTCATTCACTCTGTTGCACTGCTTTATTTTCTCTCTGTGTCATCTTATTCTTCCTCTCAACCTTCCTGACTCTCGTCCCGTGCCTGTCTGTCTCTCGTTCCGTGTCTCTGTCTCTCTCTCGTCTCGTGCCTGTCTGCCTCTCGTCTCGTGCCTGTCTGTCTCTCGTCCCGTGTCTCTGTCTCTCTCTCGTCCCGTGCCACCGTCTGTCTCTCATCCCATGTCTCTGTCTCTCTCTCGTCCTGTCTGCCTCTCATCCCATGTCTCTGTCTCTCTTTCTCCAGCTCCGATTTGTCCAAATCCCTTAGCAGTGGATATCCCTGTCCATCTCTCCAGCAACTCTGTCAATAGATACATCAGTAGACACAGTCCATGGAGAATCCACTGATTATTCTCGCACTCTCTCTCCTCTTTCTCTGCCCCACTCTCTCTCTCTCTTTCTCTCTCTCTCTCTCCCCACATAGCCAGAGGGCTTCCATTAGTCCGACCACCTGCTGTGTGCCCCCCCTCAAAGCACGCCCCCCCATGCCCTGATCCCCACTGCCCGGTCTTTCTCTCTTTTCCTCTTATTCTCTCACTCATGCCTCATCATCTGCTCTCCTTTCACCCCCCCCCCCGACCAGTTCGCTCCGTGTTTATTCTTCCATACTTTCCACTCCTCTTTTTTCCATCTTTTCATAAAAAAAAATGTCTCTGTTGAGCTCATTATGAAGTTTATCATCTCAACCTGCATTGCCCTTATCTTCTTTACGGTTGTAGACACAAATGGACACAAAATATATGTGTGTGTGCGGTGTGTGTGTGTGTGTGTGTGTGTGTGTGTGTGTGTGTGTGTGTGTGTGTGTGTGTGTGATAGCGAGAGAGAGAAGCCTCTGTTCCTGTCCCTCGTCTCCCCCTCCTTTCCTAACTGGACTCACTGGGCGAATGAAGACAAGGACGACGTGTCTGCAATTACTTTAATTGGTTGTGACTTCTTCATTTACATGACAAGTGTGTGCACATCCTGGGAAACAACGAGCTGTTTCTCCCTCGGAACAGGGCCCTGGGCCAGCGTGGGGCATGATCGCGGGGGTCTGGGGCTCCAGGGGCCACGGGGGGTACAGGGGGCACGAGGGCTTGTGGGGAGAATGGGACGGACACGGCTCGTCAAAATCACCAAACAACTTTCAAATGTCCTGGGACACCGCTGGGATGCTGGGATGACCTGGCCCCGAGAAACGAAAGTTTTCTCATTAGTTTATTATTAAGTTCAAATGTATCAGCACTTTGAACTTAATAATGTCTAACACAGCTAGCCTAGACTACCGCATCCTTATTCACACTAGAATAGTTTTGTTCTAACAGCCAACCAGCCAAACTCAACAATCCAAACCCAGTCTAACGTAGCCTAGCCACAGTTACAGGGTTGCCAACTCTCACGCATTGAGCGTGAGACACACGCATTTGACCGTCTTCACACGCTCACACACCACACTTCCGTGTTACTAGTTCGCTCTGGCGCCAACCACCGGCGATCGATAGATCGCGATATAATACTTAATTTGTGTCCATTTTACGTTCGCCACACCCCCCCCTCCCCTCCCCCCCCTCTACTTCCTTCAGGTTCAAATCACACTCCAGGCGATCTTCAAAAGTTGGCAACCCTGCAGTTACCCAGATAGCAAACCCAGGTCTATTTTAACAACAGTCATTACTAAGGCACAGTTGTGTAATTGTTAGTTTATTGGTATGACACTGCTCAGTTGATACATTATTGTGCAAATTTTATGCTAGGTACTGTGTGTATGTATATGCTGATAAAAGAAAAGTTCCTGTGTCACCTTTAATCCCATTTGAATATGTAATCTCTAATTTAGGGTTAAAAGTGTCAAAGGAGAACGCCAAAGCCGATTATAAATCCGTAATGTATATACGGCCAACGAAAGGACTTCTAGGAGGAGGCAAACGCCTCTTGACCTTGACCTTGACCACTTCAGGTTCTGTTCTAGACCTACTGCTGCTGTGAGCCTGGACGGGACAAAATGACTAACAGAAATTCACATTTCAAACAATCCACAAGCCCATACAGCTCAGATCTGAGGCCTTTTCCCATGAGAGATTCTGTGGTACAGGGCACTGAACATGTTTAACGTTTACAGATCACAATTAGTGCAGTGAGGATATCAGAGTGGTAAAGGTGGAGTTCCACAGTACCACCACCACAAGATAATCTGTGAAGAAGAACCTTTTAGATCACCATGAAACTGGGAGACTTCTCGCAGTTTGGGGGGAGGAGAGGGGAGGAGTGCCTTCAAACTCAGCCTGATGGACCTATAGGGTGAGGCTGTAGACCCAGTCATGGTAACAAGAATCTGCAAATAACAGCCAATCAGAAAACAGAGTACTAGCGAGGCAGAGAAGGGTGTAGAAGCAGGTGGAGCACCAACTGCCCTCCACCCCATCCTCAGGCAATGATGGTGTAGGACTATCGGTCCAGGTGATAGCAAGGGATGTCAGCTATCTTCTTGAGGTCCAGGATGTCATATCTAGACACCTACAGATGACCCAGAATCACTGGAGTGAGACAACTAATGAAAAGATTAGCACATTTAATTAATGCATTTACAGTATAATAAATCATGGACTTTTAATATAGTAGATAAAACCTGGTATGTCTTTCACAGCTAGAATACATTGACCTGCCACTTATGTCATTGGTTATCTTCATTAGCGGGAAACCATTCTTTCTGTATCCTTGAACTAAAAATGACCACAGAAAGCTGATAATCTGCCATAATCCTTATGCAACCTTGCCAAGGTTCTACAACATCTAGCTGTAGACACGCTAGTGCTATTCCAGCTACACCCTTTGTCTCATGTCTCATTAAGGAGTCTCACCTCTCATTAATGGTCTCACCTCTGATTATTTCATTACAGATTTAATATCTGGTTATCACCTGCAGACTAACTAGCCAGGTGTAGCCAACAGCTCTGCCATAAGTCTTGTAGTGACCAACAGAACACTGGGATTGCAGGTACAAGCAAAGCACATGTACATAGACAGATTTGGGCTGAGACAGGTGTATTGCTGCTGTATTAGCTGTATTCCAACAGTACCTCTTAGATGGTCTTTTGGGTTGGTCATTTTCATCTTGGATTTTAAAAATTGATTTCAGTGACTATAAATTGGTCAAAACAATTGGACCAAAACACTAAAGTACTAAAGGTCTTCCCAACTTCTTGAGTCCAAACCAGATATCAGGTGAGAGTTTAGTGAATATTTTAGCTACAGTTATTCATCCCACAGCTGATTCCTGCAGTGCTGATTTTTAATAGAGATTATACTGTTGACATTTTTTTCTGCTGAGAGGTGGAAGGAACTATTTGACTTCACGGTTGCCTTCGTCACACACAGGACGATGGGTGACACCTGTTATTTAAGGTTTATCTTATACACCGAATACCAACACCCCCCTCTTCATAGAGCCTCTGTCTATGAAGGGCTTGGTCCAATAAAGGCTGCTATGACACAAGTCTGCATAAGGCCAACGTCGGCAAAGACAAAACCAGTCAAGAGCTACCAGACCCCATGCGCAACATTAAAAGAATAATAGCAATTTTCACACAACAGGTTGTGAAATTCCCTCAAAATCCTAAAAAAAATAAGCCTTCCTCGATGAAGTGTGAGAGGGAGAACTTGGTGTCCTTCATGCCTGAGGCAGGAATGACATTGTAATGAAGTATAATCCCACAAGACAAACAGTAATGTAGCTGACATGATGATGTGCTGGCTAGACTGTAATGAGTTATACATCGGAAAGACCAAGTAGTCGGTGTAGAGCCGCCTGGAACAGAAAGATGGCCTACTGCTCTGTTATATAGGTGGGTCAATGAGAGGTAAATGGGAGAGGATATGGTTTCCTCTCTATAAAGGTTGGGGTGACAGTTGAACTAAAACAGGCCCTGGGTGGTGGAGAGGCTGCTATTTATGTCAGGGATGGCAGGTCATTTGAGCTGAAGGAAGCTGTTATAACCATGTCTCTATATTTCTAAGGTATCAAAGCTAAATGTACCTGAGCATGAGTCCTCGGAGATGTACAGAGCTACGCCCCTATCAGGGAAGGACAACCAATCACGCCACACCTTCTTGACCAGCATTCCACGTGGAGCAACCCGTCAATAAATACACTCACCGAATACTCAGGGAGTTAGTGCGTGCTAACGTTATCATGATGTAGCTCAGCAGTACAGGCTTTAAGCAGTTCCCATACCTCCGCAGATTTCCATGACTTCTGCTTAGTGTGTTTTCGTGATGGCAAGGTCACCTCATCTACACACTTACAGATGTACACAGGCCTAGAAACCACATTCTAAAGTCAGTTTAGTCCTCACGTGTAACAATGTGTCCTCAATGTACTGCATTCTTGTATGCTCAAAGCAGTCCCGAAGTCCTGAGACAGCCCCCTCGGGCCTGGTACTCACTTGTTTCAGAACTGGTTTGGCGTGTTTGGGCCGTGGTCTTAGTGCTGGAACTACATAAGAGAGATGTGGTCTCGGCAGCTGGGTGGGGGGCAGGGCACTGCCTCATGTGCATCGTGGGTGTCGACAAGCTCCAATGTATTCAATATACATGTCGCAAAATTGTTGTACTGGTAGAATTTTGACAGTACTGACTTCAGATCAGTGTGGTTGAAGCCACCAGTGACAATTCAAAAACTGCTCTGGGTGTGAAGTCTGGCCTCGCCCGGTGAGATGACCTGTCGTGTATTCCACCAGCGATGAGAAGTAACTCGAGATGACTGCAGCATTCCTGCACCGTTTGTTGTTGATGTAACCACGCAGAACATGGGTCCAGTCGAGGGTAAACGGAGTGGTTGGAGGGCTGACACTGGGCAACTCATATCAGCAGGTCCCTGAGATCACGCTGGAGATGTTGGAGGGCATCCAGTACACTGTCCAGGAAGCAGACAGCAGCTTTGGATACATCTATACCCTTCAATCCAGCACAGATGCAGCAAACACTGGTTTCCTCACACATTGTTTTCAACACCTTTGCCAGCGTCAAACCACAGTATCGAGTCCTGGCTGGTCTGTGTTGCTCCTTGTTTTTTATAATATTACATATTTTTAATATATTTTCTTTTCTTTTCACAATGAAACATTTAGGGAAAAACTGGCAACAGATGTGCCATGTTTTGGACCTGATGGGACAACTGCCTGCTAGCCGGACGCCATATTGGAATTTTTGTCATGGCTCATTGTTGTGATGATCCTTGTCTAAGCTCTTAGAAGGTAATAAGTGTTTTTAAATTGATTTATTATGGGTTAATAATTAGCATTTAAACATACTAAAAGTCATTTGTAAGCAGTATTACAAATAAATGAAAAGGGGATCAGTGCAGGCATGACTTGACAAAAAGACAAACAGCAACGCTGACCTGTGAAAATTGAATGTATTCATTTGAAATGTTAATGTAGGCCAAATGATTAGTTTAGGCTAATAGCGCTTTCTGTTGGTTGTTAGATGGCAGTAACATATTAATACATATCTGATGAAGCTGACAGGAATAATGCTGATTGATGAAACTTACACAGTATTATAAGTATACTGTAGATGAATGTGGACTCATTAGTGACAAGCAAGCATGCAACTGGTAATTGTTATGTGTTATTAAGGACTTTTAAGGTGTTTATTATCTTAATAACAATGAATAAACCCAATTTAACCATTAATAAATGCTGTTGCCTAATTGTCTGAGGTAAAGGAGTCATCCTCTTAGCTACATCTCTACTGGGTGGACAGATAACAGGAAAATTCTCACCTTGCCGGGTTGATTCTCACACCACACTTGCCCCACTGCTGAGTGGAGACACCACAAACACTACATCTGCAAACTCTGAATCCTGGCCAAGAATCCGGGAACAGCGAAGGATGACAGTGCGGCACGGATGGGAGATTCGGAGACACGGGTGATTTATGCCTCTGAGTGCTTGAGGAGCTTTACCCGAACAGAACTGATAAACAGACGAATACAAAAATAAACATGCAATCTAAAGAACTGCTGACACGTTAAAGCAGACTAATGTAAAAAAAAAAAAAAAAAAAAAAAAAAAAAAAAAACCCCGATCAGGACGAGGCAACGCGTGATGTAAGGCTCAGTAAAGCAAGGCTGCTCCAAAGCTGTAGCAAACTTGTGAAGACTTCCTAGCGCACTACGTTAAGAAGGTGTAGGTGCTCTGAAGTTTGGGGAGTCCTGCGGAGAGCTGATGCATGTGGTGTGGTGGGAGGTGTTGATACGAGCATAAATACATTAAACTTATTAAGAACACGTGGCTATTTCATCATTTTTGGTCCATATCTGAGTCTTCCTGTTCTGATCTATTAACCTGCCTGTGTTTTCCCCTATAATCATAATTTAGATCATAAATATCTATAATGTCCCCCTTTCAATTCCTCCTTCGCTCCTTCTCTCCTGCGCAGCCACAGAGTGGTTAAGAGAAGATTGCAGTCATTCGGATCATTATTAGGCTGGTTTTACCACGCACTATTTGAAGCTGTGATCTTCAACACAAAGCACGGGACGTTGCCGTCGGTGTTTTAAATGGGTGAAAGGCGACGAGGAGTCACTAATGGGGAAAATTTCGCGACCTTGAGCTTCAAAAACGACGTTGAAGGGCTCTCGCGCGACCGAACCTCGCGCGCCGAACCTTGTGTCAGGTGCGGCTCGGGATTAGAGAGACTGCGAGGAAATCAGTTCCGTTCGCCCCAGTCTCCCAGGGGTCTCGTCTGACTTTGGCCGGCACGGTGTCCCGCCGCCGTGGCGGTAAAGAGGTGTGTGTTCGCCTGCTGAGCTGGCACGGGGCCACCCTTGTAGCGTACGTGGGGGAATCTCGTAAATGGGAGAGTCGGTGATACCAACCATTGCCGGTCTACATTTTCAGCTGACAATGAGACAAGAATGGTGTGATGTGTGCGATACTAGCGAACAAAAGGCTGTTTTTTCCCCCCCTCGGTGGTTCATGTGCTGCTGCCAACTTTATGGGTGAGAAGACGAAGCAGGTGTAACTTTAGGCGGGCGTTTTGGGTTGATTCTGGTCTAGTGCAGAGTCCGGTTTGTCGTTTCTCACGCCCGGTGGTGTGTGTCCCGGAGGCCAGAGGGAGAGGGGGGTTCTTTAACTCTTCACACACACTCCAGCTGAACTCTCCGTCACCTGCGGCGGAGCGGTCACACTGACTCACACACTCACACACACTTGCTCAAGGCGCTTCAGCACTGATTTTCGGTTCACAGCGAATTGCCAACTTGTATTTTCATCTGTGAACGTAAAGGTGCGTATGGGGGGGTGTGATGGAGCAGGTGTAGGCCTAAATGATCTTCAGTTACCTGATTACTGAGAGAAGCCTCAACAGCACTGATTTATAAATAAGTCAAACAGGGCTGTTCATACTCTGTCATTCTGTTCATCCCGTCAGCCCACGATCTCTCCGGGCTCTGTCTCTGACAGGGCGTCTCTGTTTTAATAGGGGCTCAGTCCTGTGCAAGGGCATTAATTGCGGCTGGGACCAGGGTTACCCCAGCTCCACTACTATGGAGGGAGCGTCAGAGAAAGGGAGATGGAGAGAGAGGGAGAGAGAGAGAGCGAGAGACAGGGAGAGAGATTTTTCGGCGCGGCGGTGCGGCACACGGGCGTCTTCGGAGATTGCCTGCGTGATTGCTTGGCGAGGACCCCGCGGCCCACAGCAATTAGGAGCTGAGGTGCGGGGGGGTTGGGGGTGGGGCGCGAGGAGGAGGCCTGCCGTGATTGGGCGGAGACCCTCGCCGGGTTACGGCGGTCCGATCTGCGCCCTCCCGCTTCCTGTCGGCTGCGGAGTTGAGCGTATGGGAGGGGGAGGGGCGAGGGAGGTCTGGGAGAGCTTAATGACTTCTTGAGCTAGGGACACAAGGAGTGGGTAATTGGCAAATGGCAGAATAATGAAACAATTAGGAGACGTAATGACTCAGTACACGTGTGGAAGGGAGAGGCGGATGCCGCCACTGGAGAGGGAGAGGTGGAGGGGGAAGAGGGAGTGGAAGAGAGGGAGAGATAGATGGAGAAGGAGAGAGGGAGAGATGGAGGAGTGGAGCAGAGGGACAGATAAAGCAAAGGAGAGCCGTAATGCTAAAAGTGATGTTGTTGTATGCAGCTGTAAGCAGTCTGATTACCCAGAAGCTCACTGATAAGCAGCCATACGTGTAACCAGGGGCCATGTGGATAAAACAAGGGTTCTTTTAATTGTGTAATGGATAGGGAGGTTTAAGGGTGTAAAATAGGGACTGCATTAGGAGATGACACTGGAGAACACACACATACACAAAGCACAAATACAGAGGTTATTAAATGTAATACCTACCAGACCACAGTTAGAGCAAATCTGCTGAACTGTGGTAGCTCTGTTTAAAGGACTTGCAATTCTGACACTTTCTAGATAGTATCACAGGACCTGCAGACACACACACACACAAACACACACACACACACACACACACACACACACACACACACACACACACACACACACACACAAAGATATTCTATCAAACAAAGGACCTACAGAGGCACACACACACCCATACAGAACCTGCAGAGGCGTACAGTACACACAAACACAGACACACACACAGACAGATACTCTGTCAAGGAACCAGCAGAGGCCCACAAACACCCCCCCCCCCCCCCAACACACACACACACACACACACACAAATACTGGACCTGAAGGGATAGGTGTCCTCTCAGCTGTAGCTGAGATCCTCTTCTTTTACACTGTTGTAAGTTTCCCAAACTGTTCTCAGATCAGCAGTGAGGCACCATTACAACAAAACAAATACAGGACAAATAGAGCAATAGATGTACACTATGATTCAATCGATTCATGAAGGGTTACTCTGTGTTTGTGTGTCCCCCATAGCATCATGGTATCTACGCTGCCTGGTGCACGCACACACACACACACACACACACACACACACACACACACACACACACACACACACACACACACACACACACACACACACACCCTCTGGCGTGTATAATTGATAGTGTGGTTAACCCCAGATGATGAACGCTCTTGATTTCCCATGGGTCTGAGGCACAGCAGGACGTTGGATGGGGCTGACTCTCCTGACCCCCTTCAACCCATGTATACACACACACACACACACACACACACACACACACACACACACACACACACACACACATCCAGAAAGAGGTGATCTGAGGACACAGACTCAATGATCAGGTCAGATTGAGACTGAGATTGAGATCAGAGTCCGTTTAAGAAGCGCTATTGGGGGAGCTGTTACTATTCACACTCATCGAGCTCTCATCATGCGTTCCAGGTCTGTTCACGGTCTAGATCATACTGCTTAAGGTCTAGACTATATCGTTTTCAATAAAACAATAACTTCTACAAACCTTGAGAATTCCAGAGCTACAGCTTAGCTGTCATAAATCTGTCCTTCTCCTCCACACTGTTCTGTTTTGAGATAATAAATATTTCTTTATTTACATTCTTAATTGTCCATATATTATGACCAGACAATATATTATGCATAGCTGGTCTCCTTATAACCTTGTAACCTTATACAGTTGTGTAAGTATAGGTAAAAAGGTAATAGACACACATTGATTCACTGTTTCAAACCCCTCTCATTCAGGCCTTCAGCTTAACAGATTCGTTCAGAAGTTGTATTAGTGTTAACATTGGTGTTATTATTGGTGTTATTATTGTTAGTTTAGTGTCCTAGCTTCTTTTTAGATTTCCATATCTCTTCCATGTATCTTCCCTGACTCTTCCATGTCTCTTCCCTGTCTCTTCCATTTCTTGACGTGTGCATATAGTCCCTATAGCACCAAACACTTTGGCTAAGAGAAAAGTTATTCAAAGGTTTTTTTTATTATTATTACTGGAGTCTTATTCCATGTTGAGGTGCGCAATGCTCGTAACCCCACAAGACTTGCCAATAACTTCAGTCGGCGAGAACAGACTCACCACGAAACTTCGGAGTCCTGACAAAGCTTCGCAAACTTACCAACGCCTATCTTTCTTTCTTTCTTTGTATGACATTCAACGCAAACTTTATTTTTACTGTTGTGTTTGCTCCTTTCCTCCCAGACGTACGAGTTCCACAGGAGGTTAGCTTAGCTTCTGTGGCTCAGATGGCGGAATCATTTTCTTCCTTAAAGCATTCCTTATTCATATGTTATTTGTTTATACAGATAAATTATTAAAAATTCGCTGCATTTTTACAAAGGTTCTGGTGCGCGGCTGGTGATTCTCCACCATCCTTTCCCAGCGGGCTTAGGGTTATAATTTTCTTGAATGTAAAAACTGCATCATACTCGGGCATCTATTAATTATGTCTTTCCTCTTAGGTGCTTATGCTTTTGTAGTGATATCTTTTATCCAGGAAGTCCTTCTGGAGAAAAGGCCAGTGAAAGATTACGCTATAAGTTAAAGTGGACATGAGTTCAATTTCCTTCAGAAAAAGAGTGTGCTTGTGAGAGATCGAGAGAGAGAGAAAGACAGAGAGAAAAGTTTGTTGTGGAACAGAGATGTAAATGGCCTTATTTATTAATTCATAGATGTGGGAATTGAGTAAGTGTCTCTACAGAGTCATAAAGTATTGATGTGTCTAATCTTTTAGATCCTGCCAACATGATAATCAGAATGTGGATGACAGCAAGAAGCAGATCTAACCCCATATCCCATTCAGACACACACACACACAAACACACACACACACACACACACACACACACACACACACACACACACACACACACACACACACACACACACGTGCGTGAGACACACACCCGAAAGCATATGCATATGCACACACAGACACACGCCCACCCATGCATGTACACACATGCACACACACATGCCCATACATATACACACACAGACACATGAGCACACACAGGCACACACACACACACACACACACACACACACACACACACACACACACACACACACACACACACACACACACAAATGTACCACCACCACTTCTTTTGTATGGTTGCGCCCCAAAGTTAAGCTAAGCTGTGTGTGGACAGCCGATGGCAGTGATAGCTTAGTTACCTTGAAAAAGTAATCCGATTACTGATTACTGATTACTCATTTTAAAAAGTAACTACGTTAGATTACAAGTTACTTTAGTAGTTTCAGCACCAAAATAAAATTTTCCAATACTCACTTTATTGGAAGTGCATTTTAACAGTAACAGTGTATTGAAGCAGGTTCGGTAACCGAGACACAAACTACTTAATCCAAAAATCCAGAGGAGGGAAACTTGATTGATAAAGCAACTCTGGCGTGCGCAGGCCCCGCCCATCCCCAGTGTCACTTAAAGGGTTAAGACTTTTTGAGTGGCCAAGTGTCTGTCCGTTAGGGAATTCACCGTGACGAGTAGTAGTCGCTACAGTATATCCTGACATTACGTTTGTGTAGCTGCGCAGTATTATTTGTACATTTATTTGTAAACGTAATACAAGCGAACTGTTCAGTCAGAAAGCTATTTATTGTGAATACCATTACAATTTCAAGCATTTTAAAGTAGGCTGCGTTAGTCAAAATTCCAGCACTTTTCAAACGTGGAACACAAAGCAACATAAAAATTCTTCAGGTAAATGTTCCTTCCCCTGTTTTTGAGGGGTGTTTCTTTATACTACCACATATCGTTTCGGAGAACACTGCAAAAAATGACTTGTAAAACGTCCTCGCGCTCTTACAGGGTCGCGCGCAGTGTGCGGAGTCGAGCGCTACGGTCAGATGCAAAAGTAGAACTGAGCCAAGAAGAAAGCAAATATATATATTTTCACTAGAGAAAATAAATATAGTAATGCACAGTTACGTGGATAAGTAACTTTAATCTGATTACTAGTCTGAAATGGCTCCACGTTCAACACACTAGCTATCAGATAGGGAACAAAGGCCATTAGCATGCGCCTTTTCTAGTGCACTAGAAAGCAAAGTGGCAGTTTCCGACTCAACCCACACTTACAGCTGTGTGAGATCACATTTACCTTAATGGGGCTTCTGTACAGGGTTGGGAGGTTTGTGCACAGCTGAACCAAAGGGAGGAATAGTGTCTGTCCGATGAAGAAGGCTTTGATTAGCCCAAGAGAGGAAACCCCTTCGCTGGATAGTGTTCCACAGCTCTGCCAGCTCTCTCCAGGTTCAAAGAGGCTTCAGAGAAGAGCAGGGTTCTCCGACAGACTGGGTGTCTGAAGCCAAGCGTGCGAAGCACTACACTAGAGCTCAGGTAACTTCTAAGCTTTAGAGTGCTTGACAGCTTCTCAAAGTCCCCTGTGGAAGTCAGGGCACGGTCGGAGGACTCATCCAAAAGGGAAACCGTGCCCTAAAACGGCTCTCAGACGCCCACTGCTCTCTAGGGCACAAGCTGCACCTCTATGACGACCCCAGCCCCTTAATAACTACACCCTCTGTTAATAACGGCACCCTCTGGAAATAACGACACCCTCTATTAATAACAACACCCTCTGTAAATAACGACACCCTCTGTAAATAACAACACCCTCTGTAAATAATGACACCCTCTGTTAATAATGACATGGGCTCAACAAATTAATAATGTACAGTAGCATACGGCATAGGTCAGGGATGTCCCCTGTTGCTGAAGATAGAAGCCTGCTTTGGGCATTAAATCAACCAAACACGCTCTTTTAACACATATAACATATAACATATTTAACGTATTTGAATTGTATACATTAAACAATTTGTAATGTAAAATGTATACTTTTATGAGATGCATTTACATAGAACCTCTGGCATGCAGGATACCCATGGGGTGTGTCTTTGTGTGTGTGTAGGTTTCTGTCCCTGCACATTACACCTACCAGACCGCTCAGACACCTAACAGGCACCTTACAAACACCTATCAAACCGCTCAGACACCTAACAGGCACCTAACAAACACCTACCAGACCACTCAGACACCTAACAGGCACCTAACAAACACCTACCAGACTGCTCAGACACCTAACAGGCACCTAACAAACACCTACCAGACCGCTCAGACACCTAACAGGCACCTAACAAACACCTACCAGAACGATCAGACACCTAACAGGCACCTAACAAACACCTACCAGACCACTCAGACACCTAACAGGCACCTAACAAACACCTACCAGACCGCTCAGACACCTAACAGGCACCTAACAAATACCTACAAGACCCCTCAGACACCTAACAGGCACCTAACAAACACCTACCAGACCGCTCAGACACCTAACAGGCACCTAACAAACACCTACCAGACCGCTCAGACACCTAACAGGCACCTAACAAACACCTACCAGACCGCTCAGACACCTAACAGGCACCTAACAAACACCTACCAGACCGCTCAGACACCTAACAGGCACCTAACAAACACCTACCAGACCACTCAGACACCTAACAGGCACCTAACAAATACCTACCAGACCGCTCAGACACCTAACAGGCACCTAACAAACACCTACCAGACCCCTCAGACACCTAACAGGCACCTAACAAACACCTACCAGACCGCTCAGACACCTAACAGGCACCTAACAAACACCTACCAGACCCCTCAGACACCTAACAGGCACCTAACAAACACCTACCAGACCCCTCAGACACCTAACAGGCACCTAACAAACACCTACCAGACCGCTCAGACACCTAACAGGCACCTAACAAACACCTACCAGACCCCTCAGACACCTAACAGGCACCTAACAAACACCTACCAGACCGCTCAGACACCTAACAGGCACCTAACAAACACCTACCAGACCGCTCAGACACCTAACAGGCACCTAACAAACACCTACCAGACCCCTCAGACACCTAACAGGCACCTAACAAACACCTACCAGACCGCTCAGACACCTAACAGGCACCTAACAAACACCTACCAGACCCCTCAGACACCTAACAGGCACCTAACAAACACCTACCAGACCCCTCAGACACCTAACAGGCACCTAACAAACACCTACCAGACCGCTCAGACACCTAACAGGCACCTAACAAACACCTACCAGACCGCTCAGACACCTAACAGGCACCTAACAAACACCTACCAGACCGCTCAGACACCTAACAGGCACCTAACAAACACCTACCAGACCGCTCAGACACCTAACAGGCACCTAACAAACACCTACCAGACCGCTCAGACACCTAACAGGCACCTAACAAACACCTACCAGACCACTCAGACACCTAACAGGCACCTAACAAACACCTACCAGACCGCTCAGACACCTAACAGGCACCTAACAAACACCTACCAGACCGCTCAGACACCTAACAGGCACCTAACAAACACCTACCAGACCGCTCAGACACCTAACAGGCACCTAACAAACACCTACCAGACCGCTCAGACACCTAACAGGCACCTAACAAACACCTACCAGACCCCTCAGACACCTAACAGGCACCTAACAAACACCTACCAGACCACTCAGACACCTAACAGGCACCTAACAAACACCTACCAGACTGCTCAGACACCTAACAGGCACCTAACAAACACCTACCAGACCCCTCAGACACCTAACAGGCACCTAACAAACACCTACCAGACCCCTCAGACACCTAACAGGCACCTAACAAACACCTACCAGACCGCTCAGACACCTAACAGGCACCTAACAAACACCTACCAGACCCCTCAGACATCTCATTTTTAATTGATAAAATTAGGGAAAAAATTAGTTATGCTATCTCAGAGGCTGTTAACCTGCAAATGCACCTTGACAGCAGTCTGGTCAGCTCTGATGCTCTTTTGGAGTCCTTCTCCCCAATTGGTTCATTTGGTGGAATCTGCTAAGCCCTCCACATGCATACTAGATGCCATACCAACCCATCTACTTAAAGAATTACTGCATAGCAATGTAGAACCTTTGCTTACCATAATAAACTATTCTCTGAGCCTGGGCTACATTCCCAGTTCATTTAAACTTGCAGTCAACAAGCCGCTAATTAAAAAACCTGGTCTTAACCCCCAAGAACTGTCCAACTATAGGCCAATTTCTAATCTATCATTCATATCCAACATTTTAGAGAAAGTAGTTTCTTCACAACTCTCTTCCTTCTTACAGACAGAACATGTCTTAAGAGTTATTTCAGTTTGGATTTAGACCCCATCACAGCACTGAAAAAGCACTGACTAAAGTACTGATCTCTTAATATCCTCTGACAAAGGACACATTTCTTTTCTCATACTGCTAGCCCTCAGTGCTGTTTTGACACCATTGATCATAATATTCTACTTAATAGGCTGGAGACACTCATTGGCATAAGCACTCTCCTGGTTCAGGTCCTACCAGATAGATTGTTACCAATTTGTACTAGTAAATAACGAATGCTCAGAGCATGCTAAGGTAAAATATAGCGTCCCACAAGGATCTATACTGGGCCCCATATTATTCTCATTATATATGCTACCACTGGGCACCATTATTCGTAGGCATGGTATTATTTTCCATTGCTACGCAGATGATACTCAGTTGTATATATCTTCCAATCCGGATGATATCACTACTACTCTCAAGATTGAGAACTTCATCCAGGACATTAAAAATTGGATGGCGTCTAATTTTCTTCACCTAAATTCCGATAAGATTGAGGTGCTGATCCTTGGGCCCAAAGCTGCTAGAAGCAATTGGGTTGATATTCTCCTTACCCTAGATGGTTTTTCAGTAACATCTAAAACTACCGCAAAAAACTTAGGTGTCACTATTGTTTCGGATATATTTACATTTACATTTACATTTATGGCATTTAGCAGATGCTCTTATCCAGAGCGACTTACAAAAGTGCTATGTAGTTGCTTGGAATCTCCAAGGTAGAATAGATAGTCCTGAACACAAGGTACTCTAAGCTGGAAAAACCACTAGACGAAAGTCAAATGATACCTAACAATTATACCTGAATATACACATCCCCTGAGGAAAAAGACAGTAAACAATTCCTATAACCCAATTATGCACAATACCTGAGGAAAGAGACGATAAATTACAATAGACAAAGCATAATTATGCAAAGTGCACTTGAAAGAGGTGGGTCTTCAGTCGGCGTCTGAAGACAGCAAGTGACTTTGATGTTCGGACACACAAGGGAAGTTCATTCCACCACCTTGGAGCCAGGACAGAGAAAAGTCTGGATGCTTGTCTCCCATGTGTCCTGGATGATGGAGGGTCAAGACGAGACATACTTGAGGCGCGGAGGGCTCTAGGTATGCATCTGGGTTTTACCATGGCCATCAAGTAAGGAGGAGCTGGACCATTCTTTGCTTTGGATATATGCAATGTCAATAAGGCTGCCTTTTTCCATTTACATAATATCGCCAAGCTGAGACATTTACTTTTGTTAGCTGATACAGAGAAGCTGGTCCATGCCTTTGTCTCATGAAGGTTGAACTACTGTAATGATCTTCTAATTGGATGCTCTAAACAGTCCATAAAGAAGCTACAACTTGTACAAAATGCTGCAGGTAGAGTCCTAACTAAGGCAAGAAAATTCGATCATATTAGTCCCACTCTCGCGGCATTATACTGGCTTCCGATTAAATATCGAATTGAATTAATAATTCTTCTGTTAACTTATAAGGCGTTAAATGGTCTTGCCCCACAATGTCTGAGTGAACTCATTGCTTACTACAACCCATCTCGCCCTTTTGCGCTCTCAAAATGCTGGATTTCTCTTAGTCCCAAAAATTTGTAAGACTACAGCTGGAGGCACAGCTTTCTCCTTTAAAGCCCCTCAATTATGGAATTACCTTCCAGCTCCAATCCGAGATTCTGACACAGTTCCAATCTTTAAATCTAGACTTAAGACTCACCTTAAGCCTTCAGTTAATATTCCCCTTGTAAGGTGTGGGGCTCGGGGGCCCCCAGACATTGAGATTTCTAGCATTCTGAGATGTTGATGCTATCATCCAGCACTCTAGTTGTGACAATGACCCAAGACAATTGTATGCAAGCACCTACAAGCACCTAGGAGATGGTCTGGCTTGCCGGTGAATGTACTGATGCCGGTGTTGGATGTGCCATTGCCGCAAGAGGACGTGCTGATGCTCCTACCTGAGGCTCACCATCTGCATTGAAGGGGACTGTGACTACTTGGCCAGGGAACAAGAACCTTAACTATAACTGTAGAACCACTTTTTTTCCACAAATACGGACTTGTGGTAAAGGGCTGCCCAATGGATGATGGGTTCCCTTTTGAGTCTTGGTTCTCCCGAGGTTTCTTCCTAATCCCCACCATCATAGGGAGTTTTTCCTCGCCACTGTCGCCTTTAGCTTGCTCATTAGGGATCTGGACCCACATAATTGTAAAGCTGCTTTGTGACAACATGTGTTGTAAATTTGGCTTTGACTTGGACATAACAGACACTTAACAGACACCTAACAAACACCTGCCAGACCACTCAGACACCTAACAGGCACCTAACAAACACCTACCAGACCACTCAGACATCTAATAGACACATAACAGACACCTAACAGACCACTCAGACACCTACCAGAATGCTTAAACCCCTAACAGGCACCTAACAAACACCTACCAGACCACTCAGACACCAAACAAATACCTAACAGACTGCTCAGACACCTGACACCTAACAGACCACTCGAACACGTAACACACACCTAACAAACACCTAACAGACAGCTCAGACACCTAAAGGGCATCTTACAGGCTGCTCAGACACCTAAAGGGCACCTAACAAACCGCTCAGACACAAAACAGACCAGTCAGACACCTAACAGTATTATTTCCAAATAATAAACAGAATCACCAACATCCAGATTAATCACAATTAGAGCTTCATGTCCAGTAATGCAAGCACAAAAGGCCACATGGAGTGTCTACAAAACTCTGTATGTTAGTCCCTCCCTGTCTTTCTCTCTTCATCTCCTATTCTTTCTCTTGTTCTATCTCTCCCTCTCTTTCTTTCCCTCCTCCTCTCTATATCTGTCTCTTTTTCTCTCACGAATTCCCTGTTGTCCATCTTTGAGACACATAATAGGTGGCTCCCTTTCACCCGGTGATTACGTGATTTTGGTCCTGTCATGTGCGTGTGTATTACCGGCAGATAATGGCCACAGATCGCGCAAGTGCGCCTCGGACCCGAGGAGTCCCGGCCCACCTAACGATCCGCGTACTGCGGGACCCCATCGACAAAAACAAGCTCGACCCGGAACGTCGACGGCAGAGCACCACTGGAAATATACAGAGGGACTGAGAGAGGAGAACAATGGGGTGTCTGGGAGATGAAGTGTTCCAACATCGGGGTTTGGGCCCTTTTCCCATCCATATTATATTGATTTGCTGCATTGCAAAATGTGCAACGAAATGTGCAATGTGTGTATCGGAGTCTTCACTGTGTGTGTGTGTGTGTGTGTGTGTGTGTGTGTGTGTGTGTGTGTGAGTGTATGAGGCTGTGATAACATTACAGCACATTTAAACAAGCATTCAACTGAGAAGTATGCAACTGACAGCCGATTATTTTTGAAGCCACACGTCTGATCCGTCGAACAGTGAAATCTAAGCAGGTAGACTTGTTCTGACGTGGGCTGCGTTTCTGTTTCGGCCCTAGCGTGTTTCAGCGGGCGAACATATGCCGACCGATGCAAGCAGCAGAGATGCGGATATAGACGGTTAAAGAAGAATCTGAACACCAGGTAGACACACAGATGGACTTGGAAGAAACGGTGGCTACTCAAACAGATGTGTAACGCGAAGGAATTACACACTGGATGAAGGGACTATTCGCTTGAATAAATGTGGAAGGATATGGAAGCTGCGCAGATGGTGATGGTGTCAGCGCACCTCGTGAGCTGGATTCCTACACACGTTAGGCCCAACGCTAGACTGTTCTGCAGTGTCACTGCAGGCCACGTGAGATCCACTGATATTCACAAAGAAAATAAAAAACTTTTTTTAATGAATAGAGATTTGCTTCTTTTACATCCATTAGGTAGCTGTGATATTGTGAAGGTTCTGGCATGTCACATGGGGGTCCGTCTGAGTCAGGTCCCCACACATGGGACGCTACACGCAGGACACCGCACACAGGACGCCACACGCGAGACTCCAAAGGTGGGATGGCACACGCATGACATCTCACGTGGGACTCCGCAGCTCCTCGCTGCAGGGGGCGGGGCCAGAGCAGGCCACTCCTCTCTCATTAGCGCTGCCCTGTGTGTGTCCCGCCTCACCAAGCAGACTGAAGGAGGGAGACGGAGGGAGAGAGAGGGAGAGAAGGAGACAGAGATGATGGAAAGAGGGGAGAGGGAAAAGGGAAACAATAAGAGGAGGAGAGAAAGAGAGACAGAGAAGAGAGAGAAGAAAACAGAAAGTGAGAGAGAGAGAAGAAAACAGGGAGGGAGAGGCACAGAATGACAGGAGTAGAGAAAGAGAAGAGAGACAGCAGTAGGGAGAGAGGAGAAAGAGAGTGTGAGGAAGCTCGGCGTAATCCAGAGTCAAATCTGTCTCACATGCACATCCACGCACATGCATTTAGTTGCCTAATGGTCAGCTTCCCTAGCAACCGTGCGAAGCGCTGGAGCTGATGCATGATGGGAAGTGACAACACCGCCTGGGGCTTCCCCAGAGAAGGCGGAGCCTAGCAGAGTGTTGGGGGGAGGGGCACGGAGCAGAACAGGGCAGTGACACACTAGAAGGAGTTGCTGATCTGGACGATTCGGGCTTTAACAGCCAGACACAGATCACGAAGTTAATGACAAGGTATGTAGTTGAATCAGGGCTAAAGAATACGTTTAAAAAGTGAGCACCATAGTACTATGAAACTCAAGCAAATATTTCCCTGCTATTTTAGATTTAAGCACATGTCATTTTCGGTTTTAGTGAAGCAGCCATACAGAACTCATAGTACAGTGCATGTCCTATGCAACCATATGCTACAAAAACAGACAGAACATAAATGTTTATTTTGCTAAAGGGGTTCAATCAAATTCTCGGTGTATACACAGATGCACAGATGGTATATGAGCGTGCATACGCAACACACACACACACACACACCTCTTTCTACATGCACAGAGGATAAGCGTGAATATGGAAGACGTGCTGGCCTGCCTGTCCTGCTCCGTCGTGCTAACATTGGCTGACAGGTGGTGGGACTGCAGTGTTGTCAGCTCCTCCACCAGCTCCTCCTCCAGCTCCTACTCCAGCTCCTCCTCCAGCTCCTCCACCAGCTCCTCCTCCAGCTCCTCCACCAGCTCCTCCTCCAGCTCCTCCTCCAGCTCCTCCACCAGCTCCTCCTCCAGCTCCTCCTCCAGTTCCTACTCCAGCTCCTCCTCCAGCTCCTCCACCAGCTCCTCCTCCAGCTCCTCCTCCAGCTCCTCCACCAGCTCCTCCTCCAGTTCCTACTCCAGCTCCTCCTCCAGCTCCTCCTCCAGCTCCTCCACCAGCTCCTCCACCAGCTCCTCCTCCAGCTCCTCCTCCAGCTCCTCCTTCAGCTCCTCCACCAGCTCCTCCACCAGCTCCTCCTCCAGCTCCTCCACCAGCTCCTCCTCCAACTCCTCCTCCAACTCCTCCTCCAGCTCCTCCACCAGCTCCTACTCCAGTTCCTACTCCAGCTCCTCCTAAAGCTCCTCTTCCAGCACCTCCTCCAGCTCCTCCACCAGCTCCTCCTCCAGCTCCTCCTCCAGCTCCTCCTCCAGCTCCTCCACCAGCTCCTCCACCAGCTCCTCCTCCAGCTCCTCCACCAGCTCCTCCACCAGCTCCTCCTCCAGCTCCTCCTTCAGCTCCTCCACCAGCTCCTCCACCAGCTCCTCCTCCAGCTCCTCCACCAGCTCCTCCTCCAGCTCCTCCACCAGCTCCTCCTCCAACTCCTCCTCCAACTCCTCCTCCAGCTCCTCCACCAGCTCCTACTCCAGCTCCTCCTCCAGCTCCTCCACCAGCTCCTCCTCCAACTCCTACTCCAGCTCCTCCTAAAGCTCCTCTTCCAGCTCCTCCTCCAGCTCCTACTCCAGCTCCTCCTCTTGCACCAGCTCCTCCACCAGCTCCTCCTCCAGCTCCTCCTAAAGCTAATGCTTTTGCATGGGTTTGGGCTCAAAACAAACAAAAAACCCTCATTGAATAAACATTAATTTAATTTAACTAATATGTCAAGAATGTATTTTAAATTATATGAAAAATGTATGTCTTTAATAACCTTTTCTGTTTTTAATCTATTTAACATACATCTACATATCTATGCATGTATATATATTCATAAATTGGATGGGAAAGTGTTTTTCGGACATGCAGTTCCCAGAGTCTCAGAGTAGTAAAAAGGTGAAATGTGATGTAGTGATGATCTGTCAGCTAGACAGGAGACAGATGGCCTGATAACCATGAATAAAATATCAAACATATCAAATAAAATATCAAACGTAAAACACTCTCGGCAGTGGCGGTGTTGTGTTAGGGAGAGTAGAAACCTGAGATAAACCTCAGATCCACTCACACTCACCAGTGACCACAACACTGGATTCATAGAAGTGTCACACACACACACACACACACACACACACACACACACACAAACACATTCACCTCTTAAGCAAATGTGTGAACTGAGGGGTTTGCCTTGCAGTTGCTAGGCAGATTAGACCAAACGGTTTTACTTTGGCATAACTTAATCTGATCCCAGACATCAGTTTGAACTGTCAGCGTCCTCAGCAGGAGAGCTTTCGATAAGGCAGAGTGATTGTGATTGTGATTATGGATTGTGATTGGCTCTGACAAGCTTTGTTAAAGAGGCTCTGGTGAATATGATTGTTGAAGTTGTACACTGTACTCAAAGTTGGTGAATTTGTGTGTAATAACTCAGTGATTTTAACCAGTTTAGTCTTTCCTTCTGGCACCACTGGGCTGCTGAAGAGTGTTTCATGACATCACTGAGAGGTGGAATAGTGTAATGTGTTATGTAGTCAGCTCCACTATCTGCTACAGTCATATAGAAGTTTTGGTACAGAGTGGACTTTATCACACACGCGCACACACACACGCGCACGCACACACACACGCGCTCACACATTCATGGATGCATTCTATGCTTCGATGATCTCTCTGTGTGTGTTGCTCTCACACTAATGTAAATAGCACAATGTGGCATTTTAACATCAGAGCCGATGGCCCACAGTCCGTGAAAATGTTCTGGATTTTTGTTCAGTGCTGATTACAGTTTTTTTTGCAGTCACTAAGACTCAAACATTTTGGAAACCACTAACTCATGTAGCCTCATCTACTGACCTGGTCCACAAACCCTTCCCATTCTGATTCTCCAGAACATCCTCTGCCTTACACTCATTTAGAAATTCTACGACCCTCTTTCTGCAAAACAAAGTTCCCTACATTAGGCACAACATTCAAAACTGAAGACTTTGTGTTTCTATTGGAAAACACTGCCATGCAACTGCCACACCCATGTACCAATGATCCAAACCCAGCGTTCACAGGTGAAAACACTTCTAGCTCATTGATACATATCTTTAGCAATCACAGCCTGAGCCCTACGAAGAGGCCACAAGCTGCATATGTTGGTCTGCACAACAATGGAGTCCAATACTGTGCAGAGAAAAAGATGAGCACCCATAACGGAGAGCCACTCTGGTTGACATTGAGATTTCTGGAGGTCAAGGGTCTAACCTACTCTGGGCTGCTACACTGTAGCATCATCCAGACATTTCAAAATCAGAATAAGTAAGTGGTATGCTCTATACAATGCTACCAAACTCACAGAACTGAACTGTGAATACCACTGTACTACTGTAGTGTAGAAACATATCAGTAGTTACAGTAACTTACAGTAAACTTTCATTGCATGCCGATAAAATGTTCACATCATGTTTTTGCCGAACTAGACTATTGCTTGCTGTGGGAAGAAAACGCTATCCACCCCAGAACAGAAAGAGCGTCCCAAGTCAGAGCAAACACTAGCATACTGTTATGACAACAACAACACATCATTACTGACAACTTCATTACTGACAGTGTGAAACAACTGTGCTATGAATATGCGCAAGCATGCTCTGATATCCACTCAGTAATACTTTATCAGCATGGTAGCAGCATCACAACGGGTGCAGCCATTTGCCAGAATGATGGTGTTCATCAATATGCCACTCCTGGTCCCTACAACACTGCCCACATCATCACCTTCCTCAACACAGAGCACAACATACTCATTATCCATCACTACGGAGATGGACCGGATCAGTCCAGGTTTGTTGTCGTTCCCACCGGACTGCTGAATGTTCAAAACTGGTTCACTGAACACCCACGATTTGTTGAGCTTCAACTCTACCATACTCTCCACACCTCAATCCTTTTGAGATCTTTTTGGCATGTAGATGGTCACCAACCCCACCATCACATATCCCTTCTCCAGGTGATGGAGGAAGCTTATGGTGACATTGATGTGGGAGCAGGACAGTGGTGGATACATCACTCCAGAAGATACTTCCCCCGCTGTCCAGAGAGAACGTCGGCTGTGATGGCAAAGAGATCTTGTAGCCAGACCAAAGTATGAGACAAGATGGACCCTGTATGCTAAAGGTACTGAAGTTACAAGCCTTTTTGTTTTCTGTGTATTACAGTATATACATCATGTATTACAGTATATACAGCATGTATTACAGTATATACATCATGTATTACAGTATATACAGTATATACAACATGTATTACAGTATATACAGCATGTGTTACAGTATATACAGCTTGTATTACAGTATATACATCATGTATTACAGTATATACATCATGTGTTACAGTATATACAGCATGTATTACAGTATATACATCATGTATTACAGTATATACAGCATGTATTACAGTATATACAGTATATACAGCATGTATTACAGTATATACATCATGTATTACAGTATATGCATCATGTATTACAGTATATACAGCATGTATTACAGTATATACATCATGTATTACAGTATATACAGCATGTATTACAGTATATACAGTATATACAGCATGTATTACAGTATATACAGCATGTATTACAGTATATACATCATGTATTACAGTATATACAGTATGTATTACAGTATATACAGTATATACAGCATGTATTACAGTATATACAGCATGTATTACAGTATATACAGCATGTATTACAGTATATACATCATGTATTACAGTATATACAGCATGTATTACAGTATATACAGTATATACAGCATGTATTACAGTATATACAGCATGTGTTACAGTATATACAGCATGTATTACAGTATATACAGTATATACATCATGTATTACAGTATATACAGTATATACAGCATGTATTACAGTATATACAGCATGTGTTACAGTATATACAGCATGTATTACAGTATATACAGTATATACATCATGTATTACAGTATATACAGTATATACAGCATGTATTACAGTATATACAGCATGTATTACAGTATATACATCATGTGTTACAGTATATACAGCATGTGTTACAGTATATACATCATGTATTACAGTATATACATCATGTATTACAGTATATACAGTATATACAACATGTATTACAGTATATACAGCATGTGTTACAGTATATACAGCTTGTATTACAGTATATACATCATGTATTACAGTATATACATCATGTGTTACAGTATATACAGCATGTATTACAGTATATACATCATGTATTACAGTATATACAGCATGTATTACAGTATATACAGTATATACAGCATGTATTACAGTATAAACAGCATGTGTTACAGTATATACAGCATGTATTACAGTATATACATCATGTATTACAGTATATACAGCATGTATTACAGTATATACATCATGTGTTACAGTATATACATCATGTATTACAGTATATACATCATGTATTACAGTATATACAGCATGTATTACAGTATATACATCATGTATTACAGTATATACAGCATGTGTTACAGTATATACATCATGTATTACAGTATATACATCATGTGTTACAGTATATACAGCATGTATTACAGTATATACAGCATGTATGTGTTACAGTATATACAGCATGTATTACAGTATATACAGCATGTGTTACAGTATATACAGCATGTATTACAGTATAAACAGCATGTGTTACAGTATATGCAGCATGTATTACAGTATATACATCATGTATTACAGTATATACAGCATGTATTACAGTATATACAGTATATACAGCATGTATTACAGTATATACAGCATGTATTACAGTATATACATCATGTTTTACAGTATATACAGCATGTATTACAGTATATACATCATGTATTACAGTATATACAGCATGTATTACAGTATATACATCATGTGTTACAGTATATACATCATGTATTACAGTATATACATCATGTATTACAGTATATACAGCATGTATTACAGTATATACATCATGTATTACAGTATATACAGCATGTGTTACAGTATATACAGCATGTGTCACAGTATATACATCATGTATTACAGTATATACAGCATGTGTTACAGTATATACAGCATGTATTACAGTATATACAGCATGTGTTACAGTATATACAGCATGTATTACAGTATATACATCATGTATTACAGTATATACAGCATGTATGTGTTACAGTATATACAGCATGTATTACAGTATATACAGCATGTGTTACAGTATATACAGCATGTATTACAGTATAAACAGCATGTGCTACAGTATATACAGCATGTATTACAGTATATACATCATGTATTACAGTATATACAGCATGTATTACAGTATATACAGTATACAGCATGTGTTACAGTATATACAGCATGTGTTACAGTATATACAGCATGTATTACAGTATATACAGCATGTGTTACAGTATATACAGCATGTATTACAGTATATACAGTATATACAGCATGTATTACAGTATATACATCATGTGTTACAGTATATACAGCATGTATTACAGTATATACATCATGTATTACAGTATATACATCATGTGTTACAGTATATACAGCATGTATTACAGTATATACAGTATATACAGCATGTATTACAGTATATACAGCATGTATTACAGTATATACATCATGTTTTACAGTATATACAGCATGTATTACAGTATATACATCATGTATTACAGTATATACAGCATGTATTACAGTATATACATCATGTGTTACAGTATATACATCATGTATTACAGTATATACAGCATGTATTACAGTATATACATCATGTATTACAGTATATACAGCATGTGTTACAGTATATACAGCATGTGTTACAGTATATACATCATGTATTACAGTATATACAGCATGTGTTACAGTATATACAGCATGTATTACAGTATATACAGCATGTATGTGTTACAGTATATACAGCATGTATTACAGTATATACAGCATGTATTACAGTATATACAGCATGTGTTACAGTATATACAGCATGTATTACAGTATATACAGCATGTATGTGTTACAGTATATACAGCATGTATGTGTTACAGTATATACAGCATGTGTTACAGTATATACAGCATGTATTACAGTATAAACAGCATGTATTACAGTATAAACAGCATGTGTTACAGTATATACAGCATGTATTACAGTATATACATCATGTATTACAGTATATACAGCATGTATTACAGTATATACATCATGTGTTACAGTATATACATCATGTATTACAGTATATACAGCATGTATTACAGTATATACATCATGTATTACAGTATATACAGCATGTGTTACAGTATATACAGCATGTGTTACAGTATATACATCATGTATTACAGTATATACAGCATGTGTTACAGTATATACAGCATGTATTACAGTATATACAGTATATACAGCATGTATTACAGTATATACAGCATGTATTACAGTATATACATCATGTTTTACAGTATATACAGGGCCTTCATGACTGGGTGTGGGCGCCACTTAAAAGGTGTGCAATGCCTTGCGTTTGTATAACAACCACCCAGTAAGCCAAGTTCTTACCTCCACGTGGTGTAGGCTGGGTAATGCAAAAAGAACCTCTGGCGACAGGCGGGTATCAGGCGCCTGAAAATAACCTGACCCCCCCCGCCGCCCTGCGGTCTAGGCTATTTAGTCAAGGGCTAGGCCCACCGCTTACAACAGGTGGTTGTCGTCAGGAAGGGCATCCGGACGGAAAACTTGCTCCAACTGAAACTTATGTCGTTTGCTCATGATAACAAGGCCCCTAGTCCCCAGCAGGCCTTAAATGGTCAAGGGGTGCTAAGAATCTCTGGGTGCAAGTCGAATGCAACAATGGAGAGCTGTTGCAAACGACTAAGGACTGGACTCTCCATGGTAATACGACTTGGAACGCTAAATGTTGGATCTTTAACTGGTCGGAGTATGGAAGTAACTGAGACAATCGGAAGACGAAACATAGATATATGTTGTGTTCAAGAAACAAGGTGGAAGTCTAATGGTGTTCGACATATTAACTCTGATGCAGGAAAATACAAGTTATTTTGGAGCGGCCATAACAAGGCACAAGGCGGAGTTGGTATATTCATCAAGGAACCACTGGCACAAGAAGTGCTGGAAGTTACACGGATCAGTGAACGCATAATGTGGATTAAATTACGTATTGAAAAGCAAACAGTCACTGTAATCTCCGCATACGCTCCTCAGACAGGCAACTCGGAAGAGATGAAGGACACATTTTGGACACTGTTTTTGGACACCATACGAACCATACCAGCAACCGAAACACTTTTTATTGGAGGTGACTTTAACGGCCATGTTGGAGAAAAAGCGGATGGGTTTGATGGTGTACACGGCGGTTTTGGATATGGTGAACGAAATGAAGATGGAGTTCGTATCCTGGAATTCGCTGAAAGCCTTGAGCTCTGTCTAGTGAACACCTTTTACCGAAAACGCGCAGAACACTGTATCACCTACAAAAGCGGGTCAGTATCCACCCAAATTGATTTTCTAGTTGTGAAACAAAACGACAGGAAGATGATCCAAAATGTCAAGGTGATACCAGGTGAAGCATGCGTAACACAACACCGCTTATTGATAGCCGACATACGTGTTGAAAGAGGACGTAAAACGGCTAAACGAAACATGTCTAAAATAAAAACGTGGAAACTGAAAAGCATGGAACATAAGAAAAAGTTTGAAGATCTTGTTGCAGATACACTTAGTTGCCAATCCAATATAGGTTGGCAAGAGTATAAAACATGTCTACTCGAAGCTGCTGTAACAGTATGTGGAAAAACTAGTGGAAAGCGACAAAACGAACGTGAAACGTGGTGGTGGAACGCTGATGTTCAAAAAGCTATAGCAGAAAAGAAAGTTGCCTTCAAGCAGTGGCAACATTCGAAACTTGAAGTTGATAGGAATGCATACCGTAAAAAGAACTCAGCTGCAAAAAGACAAGTATCAATAGCTCGATCCAATCAATGTCAAGAATGGCTTGCAAAAAGCAAAGGAGAGCAAATCAAGTCTTTGTATCGCATAGCAAAGCAAGCAGTAAGGTCGAAAAAAGACATTGTTGGCGCATCATGCATCAAAGACAGCAATGAAAAAATGATACTTGAACAAGATGGCATTAAAAACCAGTGGCGATCATATTTTCAAGGCCTGTTGAATGAAACAAATCCGATTAGTGCGGAGTTTACTGCTGATGCAGTTGAAGGACCTATCCTGGATGTCTCTGCAACTGAACTAACTTTTGCCTTGAAATTTATGAAGAGCGGAAAGGCTGCTGGCCCAACGGGTCTATCAGTTGATATTATAAAAGCATCTGGCGAACCCGGTATCCAGAAACTACTACAGCTCTGTCGCGAGTTTTGGAGCAGCGGGAAGATGCCAAAGGAATGGAGCTCAAGCACAACATTGCCCTTATATAAAGGCAAAGGCGATCCACTAAACTGTTCATCCTACCGAGGAATTAGACTACTAGAGCACAGCCTGAAGATTGTCGAGAAAATCATCGAAAGGAGACTATTAACCTACCTTTCGATTGGAAACTATCAATATGGGTTTATGGCTGGGAAATCGACCATCGATGCAATCTTCATTATACGACAATTGCAAGAAAAATACCACGCTAAGCAACAAAAACTTTTTCACGTTTTTGTCGACTTAGAAAAAGCCTTTGACCGCATTCCACGAGAAGCGATAAGCTGGTGCCTGCGCAGGCAAGGTGTTCCTGAGTATTTAGTGCACCTTGTCATGGCTACATATGAGCACACAACGACATTAGTCAGCACACCGGCTGGAAACACATGTGAATTCGAGATTGGTGTTGGTGTGCATCAAGGATCAATTCTCAGCCCATTGTTGTTCATAGCGGTGATGGAAGAAATAACAAAACCACTACGTACAAATGACATATGGGAAATTATGTACGCTGATGACATAGTACTGACGGCTTCATCTGACAAAGAAGCGGCGGAAAAGTTTGAAGTGTGGAATCGACATTTAGGCAAACATGGGCTCAAAGTGAACATAGGAAAGACAAAAGCCCTGATTACTGGTGAAACCGCCCAAAATGCTCACACTGGCCAGTGGCCGTGCTCAGTGTGCAATACTGGTGTTGGCAGCAACTCGATTCTATGCCATCATTGTAAAAAATGGTGTCATAAAAAGTGCTCGAAGATAACTGGTGCATTGTCTTCAATAGCCGCAGCAAACTTTGTTTGCCCAACTTGTCAGAATCCTAACCAGCCTGTAAAGCAAACAGAACTATTGGACAAGCTAGGGATTGAACATGTAACGACATTTCAATACCTGGGGGACATGATTAATACTGCCGGAACTGCTGATGCGGCAGTTCGTACTCGCATTCGAGCCGCTTGGAGCAAATGGAGACCCCTTGCTTCTATATTCACTCGACGCGATATTCCTTTACAGCTGCGAACAAAACTGTACAGCTCAGTGATGAGGCCTGTATTGCTGTATGGTGCAGAAACATGGCCCATGACCAAAAGACTTGAACAGCAACTACACAGAACTGACATGAAAATGCTGCGATGGTTACAACGTGTAAACCTTGCTGATCACATTGAGTCCACTGAGATACTACATCGTAGTGGGCTAGGTGGAATAAGTGAAGCACTGCAAAAGCATCGGTTGCGCTGGTTTGGTCATGTAAAACGCAGTGAAAATACTGCAATAAAAACCATTATGAACCTAGAAGTTGACGGGAAACGACCAAAAGGACGCCCAAGGACAACATGGTTGACAACTATTCGAGGAGACCTGAAAACTACTGGGCTAAAGGAAGCTGATGCTTTGGATAGAGTGAGCTGGCGACATAAACTACGCGTCCAACCTCCGCTAGGGGACAACGGACGTTAAAACGATGATGATGATGATTTTACAGTATATACAGCATGTATTACAGTATATACAGTATACAGCATGTGTTACAGTATATACAGCATGTGTTACAGTATATACAGCATGTATTACAGTATATACAGCATGTGTTACAGTATATACAGCATGTGTTACAGTATATACATCATGTATTACAGTATATACAGCATGTATTACAGTATATACAGCATGTGTTACAGTATATACATCATGTATTACAGTATATACAGCATGTGTTACAGTATATACAGCATGTATTACAGTATATACAGCATGTATGTGTTACAGTATATACAGCATGTATTACAGTATATACAGCATGTATTACAGTATATACAGCATGTGTTACAGTATATACAGCATGTATTACAGTATATACAGCATGTGTTACAGTATATACAGCATGTATTACAGTATATACAGCATGTATGTGTTACAGTATATACAGCATGTATTACAGTATATACAGCATGTGTTACAGTATATACAGCATGTATTACAGTATAAACAGCATGTGTTACAGTATATACAGCATCTATTACAGTATATACATCATGTATTACAGTATATACAGCATGTATTACAGTATATACATCATGTGTTACAGTATATACATCATGTATTACAGTATATACATCATGTATTACAGTATATACAGCATGTATTACAGTATATACATCATGTATTACAGTATATACAGCATGTGTTACAGTATATACAGCATGTGTTACAGTATATACATCATGTATTACAGTATATACAGCATGTGTTACAGTATATACAGCATGTATTACAGTATATACAGTATATACAGCATGTATTACAGTATATACAGCATGTATTACAGTATATACATCATGTTTTACAGTATATACAGCATGTATTACAGTATATACATCATGTATTACAGTATATACAGCATGTATTACAGTATATACATCATGTGTTACAGTATATACATCATGTATTACAGTATATACAGCATGTATTACAGTATATACATCATGTATTACAGTATATACATCATGTGTTACAGTATATACAGCATGTATTACAGTATATACAGTATATACAGCATGTATTACAGTATATACAGCATGTATTACAGTATATACATCATGTTTTACAGTATATACAGCATGTATTACAGTATATACATCATGTATTACAGTATATACAGCATGTATTACAGTATATACATCATGTGTTACAGTATATACATCATGTATTACAGTATATACAGCATGTATTACAGTATATACATCATGTATTACAGTATATACAGCATGTGTTACAGTATATACAGCATGTGTTACAGTATATACATCATGTATTACAGTATATACAGCATGTATTACAGTATATACAGCATGTGTTACAGTATACAGCATGTGTTACAGTATATACAGCATGTGTTACAGTATATACAGCATTTATTACAGTATATACATCATGTATTACAGTATATACAGCATGTGTTACAGTATATACAGCATGTATTACAGTATATACAGTATATACAGCATGTATTACAGTATATACATCATGTGTTACAGTATATACAGCATGTATTACAGTATATACATCATGTATTACAGTATATACATCATGTGTTACAGTATATACAGCATGTATTACAGTATATACAGTATATACAGCATGTATTACAGTATATACATCATGTTTTACAGTATATACAGCATGTATTACAGTATATACATCATGTATTACAGTATATACAGTATATACAGCATGTATTACAGTATATACAGCATGTATTACAGTATATACATCATGTATTACAGTATATACAGCATGTACTGTTCATGCAAAAAAGAAGATAAACATAAAGAAAATTGTGTTTTACTTTAATGATGTAAATATGCATAAATAACCTGTATGTTTGTAAATATTTATATGTATATGTGAGTACTACAATCAACCTTTACCGCAGACTCAAAACACATTTGTGTGCGGAATTTGAAGGCAAGAGCACAATTTTGGCAAGAGCTGAAAGAGTTTTGGATGAAGACTTTGCTTTTGCCAAAAGTGTGAGATGTTTTGCATGTTGTGTGTCACTTTGGCTGCTGTATGTTAAGTTTTGACAAAAGGAGAAATGGGGTTTAGTGACTACAAAAACTGTAAAAGCTAACTGATGCTGTGTGTGTGTGTGTGTGTGTGTGTGTGTGTGTGTGTGTGTGTGTGTGTGTGTGTGTGTGTGTGTGTGTGTGTGTGTGTGTGTGTGTGTGTGTGTGTGTGTGTGTGTGTGTGTATACTGCAGCACTGAGTTTTGATCGTGATGGTCAATGTGACTTCATGCCCTGAAGACTGAGTCTAGACACGACTAGCCAAGCTGCCACACTGACCTACATCCTACTGTTACTCCACCATTTACCCCATTCACAGAGCGGGGGGGGGGGGGGGGGGGGGGAGCAGCATATAAGAGTAACAGAGAGGGGGGATATGGGGAGTGGAAGAGAGTGAGACTGTGTGTGTGTGTGTGTGTGTGTGTGTGTGAGAGAGAGAGAGAGAGAGAGAGAGAGAGAGAGAGAGAGAGAGAGAAATTCTGGAGTAGTCTGAAGTAGAAAATCAAACGTGAGCAATGTAATGTAATGAAATGTAATGTAATGAAAGTAAGACACACAAAATGAATGCTGTGAATTCAAAATGGTAAAACCAACCAACCAGCCAGCAAACCACTCAACCAACCAAACAAACAACCAAACATCCAAACAAACAAACAAACAAACAAACCAGTCAATCCAGAATCCTGAAATTCTGATCCAGAAGGAGTAAGTACATCATACATCCTGTCATGGTTTTCTTTCTCTTGCCTTCTTATGCACAGCACAAATAAAAACGAATTTGAAACAGCTAATCTAGATTAGGACTATCCGAGTAGCCAGTGATTACCCTCTTCTTGCTTAGCATTTCCAGTTCTTGAAATTTGGTCCTATAAGTCCCAAGGGTGTGTAATGGGATATTTCACCATTCTTCAGGAAGAAAAGCCTGGAGTTCCTGGAGGGAAAGAGGAAATCCGATTTGCACTCCACGTTGCGCTCACAA
>NC_135213.1:4803538-4821038 GCF_052324685.1 Brachyhypopomus gauderio
GTGCACATCGGTTCCAAGGCAGACCCGGAACACGAACGCCTCAGGGCCGTGAGGGGGTGATCTTCCGTACGTTTAGCATCAACATATACAAGCTTTGCGAACTAAATCAGTGCCACATTTATTCTGAAAACCTGCCTCAGGACTCAATTGGCGTATTACAATGTTTTTTTGAAATAAAAAAAAGAAAAAAATGAAACCTACCACACATTTAAAGTAAGAGTAATATCTTAATGGCCTCATTTAAAAAAAAATTGTAAAAAAAAAAAAAAACATGAATTATAAAGAAATCCAATTATAATCAACTGATTGGCTGTCTGTAGTAATAATTTGATGAAGAGGAAGAGGCAGATACATTGTGAAATGATTGCCCTTATTAAAAAGCTTTGAGCAGAGGAATGCTTATTACTGTGTTTTGATACACATGAGATGGAGTCTATAACTTTATTAATTTCCCGTAATATTAATAATCATGTTATCCCTTCGGCTGTGCTGAGTTTGAACTATTGGGACGAGTAGCTAAAATTGTTCCTTGATGAAACGATTTCACACTCGGGACTCCTAGAAGCAGTATCGTTCTAAAGGTGCTCTCTGTTAGAGAACGAGTGATGTCCCACGTAGCCAAAGGAGATGTTTGCAGATACTCGACTGCCCTTCCCTCTTCTCTGTTTCTGACTGCCTCACGTTTCTGGCTTGCTCGAGTGTATATCTTCTCCTTTCCACTCAGAATCACATCCCAAGATTTAGACCCCTCAAGCGATACCTGCTGACACAAGGAACTACATGTTGAAAATTGGACAGTTTGGTTTTTTTTTCACAAAGGACCGTTTATCTATTGGCTCATGATTGTAAGAACATTGTAAGTTGGGGAGACTCTTCAGTAAAAAGTCAGTTTTATTCATGTATTTAATAATACAATCGCCAAGTGTAATTCCTCAATCGTGATTTTAAGGCTGTTGTAAGATATCATGATCAATGTGTCCTTGCTTGTTCCAAACATTATGCAGTTTGGAAACAAGGGGATTCATCTCACTGTGCCAAACTTGTACAGATTCACCCATAACATACATGAAAAGCTACTCATATGGTTATAGGGCTTCATGGGTTATATAAAGGGGTTATAGAACTACACCAGGGTTACTGAGCTCGAGATGGGTGTGGTTTGTCATGGAACATTGATTCTAATTTGGTAGAGTTGCTCTTGTTTGCTGCAAGTGCAACACTTTTGTTTTGCTTTCAGATTAGCACAGTCCACAGTCTTCCAACATGTTCATGCAGACTGTTTAATTCTGGAGTTTAATTCTGATTCGAGTTTGAGCTGGAGTTTAATTCTGATTTGAGCTGGAGTTTAATTATTAGCTACAGCAGACAAATGTGAATGTAGATCACTTTGCATTGCAAGCATTTAACATACAGCAAAGACATTAATTATTGGATCAATCCAGGAAAGAAGACACAATATTTAATTGCTGTGTGTGTGTGTGTGTGTGTGTGTGTGTGTGTGTGTGTGTGTGTGTGTGAGTGCACGAGTGTGTGTGTGTGTGTGTGTGTGTGTGTGTGTGTGTGTGTGTGTGTGTGTGTGTGTAATTTGGTGATCTTTTCTTCTGCCATTTTTCAAGGTGACACCATTGGGTCCTTCAGGGCTTTCTCTCCAATCCTTTTTGGGATTGAAATTATGATGGAGTAATTTTTCCACCGAAAATTGCCTCTGTCACTTGTGGTTGGTATCTCTCTATAAATTTCTCAAGTGTATTTCTCTCTGTATGTCTTTCTCTCTCTCTCTCCCTCTCTCTCTCTCCCTCTCTCTCTCTCTCTCAGATCCTAGTTTCAGTATGATGTTGCCTGAGACATGTTGATTTATTATGTAGATTTTAAAGTAAAATTATTAATTTTACACTGTTTCTGCACAGCCACTGATTGCTAAAAGGCACAAAACCGAAACTCTAAACATCCCGAGTGCCAAGCTTACAGACATCGCCACACACCACACATCAAATCTCTCCTTGCTTCCTGCAAACCCGCACTTGCACAAACACCTGCTTGTTTCTGGAGTAAAATAAAAAAGGCTCATGTCATTTGAGAGTTAAGGGGTGGTTCCTTGGAGAAAACGTGCCCTATATTTTATTTTCAATGGAAACTTATCTAATTATATTGAAGTTAACTTCCTGATGGTCGATTCAAGGGCAAACGAGTTATGCGAATATGATTTAACCTTAAAAACAGGGCTGCCTGAGATATTTCTCAGCTGCTATTTTTGGGCCGTAGTGCTACATTCACTGAATCAACATGACAATTTATGATGGGACTGAGTGATGCAGGGACTCACGTTCATGACAGTTATGTATGAGGGCAATGTGAGGCAATATCATCACACTTTAGGCCATGCCGATGTGAGAACGGAGGAGGAAGAGAGAAGAGAATGGAAAAAAAGGAAAGAAGGGAAGAAAAGAAGACAAAAGGAGAAGAGAGACGAGGAGAGAAGAGAGGAGAAGAAAAGAGGGGAAAAGAGAATAGAAGAAGAGGAGAGACAAGAAGAGGAGAGTAGAGAAGAGAAGAAGGGAGGATAAGAAAGGGGGAGAGAGAAGATGAAGAGAAGAGGCCCTTTCACTGAAACAACATGCTGTAATGTACTGGACGGCTGTAGGCTAAATCTTTTTCTACTTCAGTGACTTTTAGACACCATATGGTCTTGACAGTTCCTGAATCATTCATTTATCACTGCATTCCTGCTTTTGTATATCTAATGCTATAGAAATAGAACATACTACCATACCCACTGTAGTGTGCTCCTGAAGGATTGGTGATAATGTTAATATTGATAATAGTGTGCTCCTGAGGGACTGTAGTGTGCTCCTGAGAGATTGGTGATATTGGTGATAACTGTAATATTGGTGATATTGGTCATTCCATCCAAGCCAAGGAAGCCTGACAAGGCAAAACCGAAATACATCAAATTCATAATGCCAACACATTCTGCAGACACCAAGCAATCACAATTCAACTTCACAGGTGAGGTGACACAGATTTTGTTTATGTCAAACCTCAGGCCTTGGTGAATAGGCATACAAAACCCTTTATTTTCCCCCCAGTGTGAGACAGTCTGGCCTCTGCAGCCTAAAACCTCCACAATGTCCATTTGACCGGTCTGGCTCATTGTCATGCTTGCTTTGGTCATTACATCACAATTATGAGGCTGCTTGCGGGGGGAAAATAGGAAATGAAAAAAAAGAAAGAAAAGACAGAAATGTAGGTCACTGGAGATGTGCTCATGGCGATCGGTCTCTGCTTAACCAGGATGGGTCTGTAGCTCTGTCTCTCTCAACCTCCCCCTCCCCACATATATACACACACACACACACACACATGCATTCACACACATGTATGCACACATACACACACACAGCAGAAAAGTCACCAATTTGCATTCTCTCCTTGATCACAAGCTATTTAGCAAGACAAGTCCAATGAAAGATTATTTTATATAGCTGATTACAAAAACATGATATGCAGAAACCGTTGTGTGGGTTGTATGTAATGTGAAGTCCTGGCTTAGTTGGGCTCATTAACACCCCAAACTGTCAGAGTGGTTTTAAACATAAAGAGAATCCAGAGCTAGTCTATATGGTGTTCTCAGGCTTGTCCCAAACGGGTCAGTGGGTCAGAGGGTTGAGGGAGTCGTGCACGGCGTGGTCACATTGACCGCCTCTCAGAGAGCAAACGCCAGCATGCGCCCACCTTGTCCCGCTAGTCCTGCTTGTCCCGCTATCTCGAACGCTGTCTTAGTCTCTGCGACAGTCTTTTGCCTATCACCATCATGGCACGGCATGGACCGCCATGCGTGCAGGACTGTGCACATCTCATACACTGTCCCACTACTCTACGGCCAGTAATAACACTTCAGTATGTCCAGAAAGACTGAACACCCCCCCCAACCTACAATCATTTTCAAAAAAATAACTTTTATTAAAACATATATTTTTCATCTGAATTTCATAACATAGTAATGATACATTTTAGTAGCTAGCACTCATAATCATGTAATAAAGAGGTTATTAAATATGAATTAAACATGAATACAATTTTACAACAATTTTCCAGACACTTTGCAGAGGTCAATTAAAAATTAAGTGCTATATCACATTAATTTTAATATAATGATGAAAATTCCATGGTAGCACTTACAAGTTGTCAAAAATCCATTAATTCGTTGTAATTCCAGGATCAGAGAGTGCAAAATAAGACACTAGACCTTATATATGAAAGTATTATTATTATCATCATCATTATTATTATTATTATCTTAACAGCAGCTATAGCAACAACAAAAGCATTAATAATAATCCCAATAATAATAATGATAATAATAATAATAATAATAATAATAATAATAACAATAATAATAATAATAATAAGAAGAAGAAGAAGAAGAAGAAGAAGAAGATGAAGGTGAAGATGAAGAAATAATAAATATTAATAGAAAAAAAGATAAGCACAGCTGAAACTGCTAAATATATAAGCCTGTAGTGCAAAAGAATTTATTTGTCAGATTTTTCACAAGTAATCCCATAAAATTGTAAAACAATGAAACTACTGCGCATACACGACTGTGAGCGGGAGAGCCGTGTTCATCCACGCGCCGCGTCCACGCTGGTCACACACGACCGAGAGTCTCTGAACTACAACTTAATGACGCGAGCCGCTATAAAGTGGGCGGAGCTCAAAGTGCCGGTCCAATCCGGGGACGCTTCCCGTGCGCTCTCTCCCCGTCTCCCGTGCAAGCAGTGAAAACCTCCGTTGGATATGCACCCGCAGATGACATATGAAAACCCGCGTGTTCACCTCGCCGCGCGACTCAAGTGACCGAGCAGCGCTCCTCTCTCGCCCGCCCGGCGCGCGCACTTCGCACGCGCCTTGGAATGCTTCGGCGCACCAGTCTGTCGCGTTGAGAGTAACGAGACCAAACTTTATTACCGCGGATCTTGTGTTGCCCTTGTTTGTGTTTGTTTGTTTCTTCATGACTGCCGCGTCTGGGAGCGAGTCGCCACCACCATGCGAGGTAAGAGTCCGACTGTTTCTGACAGCTGATTTGAATAATGAATTACAGCGCTCATTTCTCATTAATTCAAGCGCGCGGTTTGTTGTCCGTGACCGGCGAGGCATTCTGGCAAGTCGCAAATGCACTATTTAGGATCCCTTAATGTGTCCTATCATATATATATATATATATATATATATATATATATATATATATATATATATATATATATATATATATATATCTAGCTTCGATGCTGCGGTTGCTAAAATACAACAACAATGACATGACTTCCTAACCATAACACTAAGTTTCTGGAAGACAGTGAAGTTATCCGGACAAGTACAGCATCTTGGTCCTTATCTGTGGTACCCAAGTGTTACGATTTGCAAAACGTGGGCTGTCATGCAAACGCCTTACGCACCTGTGACCTGTAATAATACAAGACGCTAGCGTTTAAAGGTACCATAGTCGCGAGATTTATTATGTTATATTTTCTGCACCTGTACCGGGTGCATTTCAGAGTTTACTAAGGTGTTTCAAGGTGGGCTCTATGAAGTAGGCACAGCTACAAATGCGCATGCACCACAACAAATTGCTTCATTTATAGAAACTTTGATTGATCACGATTTAATATGAAAGTCGTGATAGTTTGAGCAGACGTTTGTAGTGGGTGAAGTGGGGTTTGTGCACTGCAGTTTCTCGTTCCACTGACCCATTTCCGCCAGTCACGCGCCGCTCCGCGCCGACTGCGTCCAAGTGCAGCATGTGGCCCGCGAGACAAGTTCACGCGCACAGCCGCGCGACATCCTCACGTTTACCTCAGACGTAACCGGTCGTGTGGACTGGATCATAAATGTTTTTTATAAATTGATTTTTGTTTCGAGTCAGAAGAGTGGACGAAGGAAGACTAGATTCACACAGCAGGCTTTACTATGTTCAAAACAGTTTAATTTGAGGTTTAGAGTTCACTCTCACTCCCAGAGATAACGTTATTCACTCACAAAACAGTTTGACACTTCCCTGTCACCCATTGGGACACATTCCCACATCACTCTGCATATTTAGAATTTCTGCAATACATATTAAATGTTCACTAATATTTGAAATTACGACAAATTGAGGCGTCACTTGTTATTGTGTTTATTTCGTTTGGAGTTCCTCCTATATTGTAGCTCAGATCTTATTGGCTGTGACATACATCATCGCAACACAGTGTAATTGATATAAATGTGTTATTTTATATTTTAATTGATATTAACTTGTGTTTTTATATGTTTTCTTATTTCATTCGCGTCTGTGCCAGTCAAAGCGATGCTTTGTCATTCTCGTCTTGTGTAGTCACATCACTAAACTGTAACCAGAGAGGCACGACCGACCCTTCAGGCTGTTTCGATTTAACGTTTATCCGTGACAGCTACCGACATCGCCTGATTTTTCCTAATTTAAGCCTGTCGTATATATATGGTATAATACTGAGCTGCGGATTCTGTGTCCAAGTAATCATTGCGACCGTCTAATAATTTTAACTTTGGTTCCCTCTCTCAGAAGGTGAGGAAGGGACTGTTTTTGTGGGAAAGGCGCTGTCTTATGTCAGGGTCCTCCGACATTGTGTCCCCTGTTCTGAAAGGGCCTGTCAGGAAACGTTACATCAGCATAAGAGGCCCCTGTCCGAACCGGCACCCACGGCTCCAACAGCCCCCAACAGCCTCTAACCCTTCACCCACCCACTACACACTGTTCAGCCACGGTACTGATAAACATCAATTATAAAACGTCACTAAAACCATTACGCGTAAGATTTTGTATTATTTTGGCTTCTGTATTAATTGCGTAACACCAAAACAGACTTTTACAAGAATAACGTTTGCGCACCTTAGTTTTCTTCATTTTTAAGTAAATCAAACACAAATAAATAGATAATTCACCATTTATTCAAAGTAATATAATTTGTGGGATTAAGTTAATCCGGTTTCCGACTAGACCAAACACATACCGTAAGAAAAGTGAGCTATAAGACAAGTATATAATTTATAGCTCTCACTAGAAGGTGCACGTTGTTTTTTGTGCGTTAACGTGACTGTTCATACCAATATATTTTACTCCGAACAGCAGACGTTGTCATTCCAGTTTATCCGAACTAGTTGAATATTTTAATGTCTTCGGTGTTCAAAGTTAAACTGTTAGGTGTGGCGAGACCGGTACGTGGAGTCTTATATAGTTCCCGTTTGCAGCTCACGGTCGAAAGCAGTTATTTGTTGTTGTTTATTGTTTGTTGTTTGTGTTTTTATCTTTTTTCTTTCTTTTTTGGTGACAAGACTTGTTTTCGGTGTGCTACAACTTATTGCACGTGCGACGACACATGAAACGTTAACGTTAGAAACACACAAACTGCCAGGCGCCTTTGGCGAGTGCACTCAACGTCGTAGACACACACCGGTGTGTGTTTACTACCTGAGGAACTCGTAGGGCTCGACTGAAGGCAGGGCCGAGGCAGACTCGGGATTATCCACGTGTCTAGACAGACTGTGTGTGCTTACTTTAAGCAGAATAGTTGCAAAACATCAAAGGGGTGCATACCTGAGCAAGTCGTGTACGTCGCTGAACATGCAGCCATGTGTCAGTGTTTTACAGCACCCAAACCATTTATCTGGTTGCCAGATTTATTAAAAGTGTACCTACTTCTTTCAAAGTGTTCCAGCTCACAGGCCACGGGCATCCAGTGTAGTAACTGTAGATGTGATTGCTTTCAAGAGGCCTTCTCCATTTCAGCATCCTGTAATGCTTATACACACACACATTCTGTGTGTGTGAGAGAGAAAGAGAGGGAGAGGTAGAGAACTTGGGAGAGGGAGAGATATATGACAAACCTTGATTCTTCAGGCCTTTATTTTTCCTACAAAGTGGCCACCTGTTAGGGTGATTGAGAGGGTGTAGACAGAGAGAGAGAGAGAGAGAGAGAGAGAGAGAGAGAGAGAGAGAGCTGCTCTCTCGGTCGTTACTGGCTGTGAAGATCTAGTTTCCGTGGTGTTCTCACTGAACTGCACAGTTCTGACTCCTTCAGGCCCAGAGTCGGGGCGGCCGGCACCCAGCAGGTGCTCCACCCGGTCGCCATCACCGATGCCGTCGGCGTCCCCTCCCGAGAGCCAGCGGCACCCCGCCCGATCCTCCGCCCTGTCCTGCCCAGACCAGCTCGTCCTGCGCCAAAGGCCTTCAGGACATTAACGAGCACGGCGTTCACACCCTCCACCGTCTGATCGCTTTCATCTTCTCGGGTGGTTGTACAGAACTCCATCGCCTTGACTCGTTCGGCTCTGCCTCCAGTTCTGGCCCGAAGGAGATTAGCATCCATGACACATACTGCGTGTATCTTTCTGGGGTTTTCTTAACGTTTTTTTAATTAACACCAGTCCTGCTGCTGGTATCTGGGGACACGACGCATTGCCAGCTGTTACTGTAACGTGAACTCTATCGAGCTCCATCAGGTTTGACGTATGTGGAGACAAACACACGAGTTCTGACAAAGTGTTCAGTATGGTGTTTGGGGGGATTTTGGAGCCTCTTCTTGAGATGGGAATTCAGGTATTTTGCTGTCAAGCCGTTGAGTTTCTGAAAACTTACCTGGGCGTGTGGTGAAGATAACGGAATCCCTTGACTCACACATCTCACAGACAAGTAGAAACAACACAGGACATTTCATTTAAATAAAAATACTAACTATATAATTAGAGACAGTGACATCAGTTGTAGTTGCTCGTATCTTTCTGAGTTATCTTAAACGTGATGGCAGGTTGTATCATCCCCAGGTGAGGAGGTTAGACACAGAGTGGTCGCATGAGCCAAAACTTTCAGATGGAAGACCAGTAAATTTTCAGATGCCATGAAACAGCATTGTAGCATTAAACACGGGTATGAAAAAAGTACATAGGAAACAAAACTATGAACATTTTTATCCATCATTTAAACAGTTAACTTCTGAAATCCCACAAATGAAGAATGAATGTGCCCAACAGCATATCAGCTGATGTTGAAAAATAACTGGAGCTGGAATGACTTTTGGGTCTTTGTGAGATTGCAAGGCCCATGTTGTCTTTCAGGGTTCTGTGGGATTAGTACTTACAGGCCTGTTTTTTTAATGTTGTAGCTCTTAGGGTTTGGGATTAGTACTAACGTCTATTGTGGTTGTCACTTTCAGTGTTCGGGTCTGGTTCCTTGGGACTAGTACTTAAAGGCCCGTCTATTGTAGCCATTGTTTCCTGTTTGCCCTGTGTTGACTAATAATTTGTTCTTACATAACCAGGGAATGATTATACAAAGCCAGGAAAGGAGAGCTGGTCCCTCATAATGGGAAGAAGAAGCACTCCTATTGTAGAGGGAGAACTCTTTTCTATTCAATTCTATTAGACAATTCTATTCTATTCTATTATTTTCATTGAATATGTCAAAACGGCATATATATATATATATATATATATATATATATATATATATATATATATATATATATATATATATATATATATATATATATATATATATATTTTAATATGTGAAGTTTTGCAAAAATAAGAAAATACAAAGAGAATTAAATAATGCTATATATCTATAGAAATATATAGAAACAATATATAGAATATATAGAAATATATGCTTTTCTGCATGGGTTTGACAGAAAAGGGTGTTTATGATTGTGTTAGTATTTGTGATTGTGTTTGTTAGTGATTGTATTTGTGTTTGTATGTGTTTGTATTTGAGTTTGTGCTTATGTTTGTGTTTGGCTGTCTCCGGAGCACCACAGCTAATGTTGAGCGGCTGTTTTCTGCTTTGCTTTCATCGACATTCTAAAGTTTGTGCAGTGCCTCAGGAGTCCCTAAGGGAGAGCTGGTGAGAGAGACACACAGAGAGAGATACAGAGAATAAGACAGACAGAAAATGAGCAATAGAATGAGAGACCATAAATGCAGAATTATGTAACACTGAAACTGCATCTAGCTCTCTCCCTCTCCCTCTTCCTCTCTCTTCAGTCTCTCCCCCTCTCTCTCCCTCTCTTACCCTCCCTCTCTCCCTCTTTTTCCCTCCATCTCACCCTCTCTCTCCATCTCTCTTTCTCCCTGTCTCCCCTTGTCTACCTCTCTCTTTCTACCTCTCTCTCTCTCTCTCTCTCTCTCTCTCTCTCTCTCTCTCTCATGTCCATAAGTCCTATGTATCTGTCCAAACGTCCTGCTCCTCTTCCTCCATTATGGCTCCTGTACACTCAGGAGTGCACAGTGTCCATCACACCCATATACAGGGTGGTGTCCAGTCCTCCGGGGTGGTGTCCAGTCCTCCAGGGTGGTGTCCAGTCCTCCGGGGTGGTGTCCAGTCCTCCGGGGTGGTGTCCAGTCCACCGGGGTGGTGTCCAGTCCTCCGGGGTGGTGTCCAGTCCTCCGGGGTGGTGTCCAGTCCTCCAGGGTGGTGTCCAGTCCACCGGGGTGGTGTCCAGTCCTCCAGGGTGGTGTCCAGTCCTCCGGGGTGGTGTCCAGTCTTCCGGGGTGGTGTCCAGTCCTCCAGGGTGGTGTCCAGTCCACCGGGGTGGTGTCCAGTCCTCCAGGGTGGTGTCCAGTCCTCCGGGGTGGTGTCCAGTCCTCCGGGGTGGTGTCCAGTCCTCCAGGGTGGTGTCCAGTCCTCCAGGGTGGTGTCCAGTCCTCCGGGGTGGTGTCCAGTCCTCCAGGGTGGTGTCCAGTCCTCCGGGGTGGTGTGCCATTGGCGGAGACACCGTGAGAAGCGGCGCAGGTGTCGGCCGCGATCGCGTTACCCTGGCCGTGCCCCCGTCTGAAGCGGTCCCAAATGTTCGTGAAGGGGTGTGTGTGGTCATTTGTGTGTGTGTGAAAGAGAGATCCTCAGATAGAATCAGCAGAAGGGTGTGAGCGATAGGAGAGAAAGGGGTAGATAAGCAGAACCTGCATGGAGGTGGAGGGCTGAAAGAGAGAGAGTGAGAAAGAGTGAGAGATTTTGGAGAAAACCTAGGCTAGATAAGAATGTTACAAGCGTGTGTGTGTGTGTGTGTGTGTGTGTGTGTAGGTGTTTCTGTGTGTGTGTGAGTGAAAGAATGATAGAGGTGAGAGAAAACCCAGGACACATAAGTATGTAAAGATAGAGCAGTGTGTGCATGAGAGGGAGAGGGAGAGAGAGAAAGGGAGCGAAAGAGAGAGAAAGCTAGAGTGCTCTCAGGTGAAAGATGTCTTTGTGATCAGTCTGTGTCTCTCAGCTCTGGGCCCGTGGGGCCGCTTTGGGACGTACCTCACTCCTCTGAACCAAACTGTGGCCTGAGGCAGACCATTACCACTCTGGCCTGGGAATTAAAACACACACACGCAAACACACACACACACACAAATCACAGACACACATCCGCACACATACATGTATATAATACACTCATGCACTCAACATATACACACATACAAACACACACACACACACACACACACACACACACACACAAACAGTCAGCAACTCATATCCATCTTTAAGGTGCATATGAACCATGGCTGACACATAGCAGCTAACACCAACATGTTAGCTGTTGTGTTTCACAAAGCATAAGATCACATCTAACACAACAGTATTAATCAACCAAATGCATAAAACATGAAAGTCAGTTGATGGGTCTGTGAGTACAATGTGTTTGCTGTTGCCATGTGAATGTAGTCATGGTGATAAGGTGTTGTCCAATGAATGTAGTCATGGTGATCAGGTGTTGAGTAAATATACTAGAGGTCCTCGCTGGAGAGGAGTGAGATATTGTAAATTTAGTAAAATCTTTAATATCGATGAAGTCCTTCAGATAGCAGCAACATGCCTTCATAATGCTACTATACGTCCACTGTCAATGCAGGTCTTGAGATTACACTACAGGTTCAGTCATACTATCATCTAAATCTCTCATTCTCCCGAGACAGAGCACTATATTAGGCAGCTACTATACTGAGCACGGAGTGTTAATGAAGTCGCTCCTGTGATTTATGAGGTTTTAGTTCCCCTGTCTTATCATATTGTATCAGGTTATATATGTATTTATGAAGGATGTGAAGGTCATTGTGTGTGTGTGTGTGTGAATAGGTACATGTTAGTGCATGAATGTGTGTGTGTGTGTGTGTGTGTGTGTGTGTGTGTGTGTGTGTGTGTGTGTGTGTGTGTGTGTGTGTGTGTGTGTGTGTGTGAATGACTAGGTACATGTTAGTGTATGAGTGTGTGTGTGTGTGTGATAGAGAGAGTAAATAGGTGCATGTGTGTGTGTGTATGAGTTTGTGTGTGTGTGTTTGTTTGTGTGTGTGTGTGTGTGCGAGTGAGAGAGAGAGAAAGAGAGAGTGTGTGTGTGATTGTGTGTCTGTGTGTATATGTATGTATTTGTATGTGTGAGTGTTTGTGATAGTGTGCGAGTGTGTGTGTGTGTGTGTGTGTGTGTGTGTGTGTGTGTGTGTGTGTGTGTATTTCTGAGTGTGATGGAGAGAATGAGGATGTTGTGCCATAACAGGCATATCTGACACTATGGTCGCACCCTGAGGCCAATGACTTACTAACCCACTTAAAGAGTTTAAACCACATGCAGGCACGGACTCCTCACACACACCAGCCCACAGAGTGCTGTTACACTGTAGTACTAACCCATGAACAGGGGTTAATGTTGGAAGTGGAGTTTTGTCAATGTGAAGAACACCTTCACAAGAAAACACACATATAATCTCTCATATAATGAATCACATCCACATCAAACCTACATCTTGGTTCATCTGACTAGTTTTCTGGCAAGTACATTGACTATGTGACTAGTATTCTAACTAGTATTCATATTGTATGTTCAGTAGTATGTTGATTTGTATGTTTGTGACTAAGATTTTAAGTAATATGTTGACTAGTATATTGACTAGTATTTTGAGTAGTATGTCACCTATTATTTTGAGTAGTTCTGACCAGTATACTGACTAGTATGTTGACTAGTATGTTGACTAGGCTACTGCCCCCGTGACCCGGACACGGATGCAAATGGATGGATGCAAATATCTTGACTAGTATTTTAAATATTATGTTGTCCAGCATTTTGAGAACTATGTTGGCTAGCATTTTGAGTACTGTGTTGCGTAGTATTTTGAGTATTATTTTGCCTAGTGGTTTGAGGAGTATGTTGACTAGCATTAGAACAGGTAACGTTCAGATTCGTCCCGGCAGACAAAGTGTTCCTATGTTCATATATTCTGACTGGATTACCACAGGTCACTGTCCATTTGGCTGAAGACACAACTGTCTCTTTGAACTGCAACCGTTGGGTCCAGACGCGCAGACTGCAGGACGTCCTTGTCAACGAGTGTGTCTCACTGGAGCGCGTCTCACTGGAGCGCGTCTCACTGGATGACCTGCTTAGAGAGTCTGGCTCACAGCGCCTGGCTAAGAGCTGCAGTTGTAACACCTTGTGACCCAGAATGAGGAAATGAGATGCCTCGCAGTTAGCAGGTCATGGAGGTGTTCGAGAGGTCAGGAGGTCACCGTGGTCATGCTTTTCTAAATGGCTTTCTCTGATGTACTGGAGCTCATATATGCGCAGGACCACAGACTCAATATCGCACTCAGAATTAGCATAATGAAACCAAAAACATGACATGGTCCAAACTTGATCTTGATAGTTTTTACACTATTTTGATTAGCCAGTTATAAATATTCTACAAATCAGAATATTAACAATAGTAAATCAGAAAATTAACGAAAATAAATCAGAATATTAACAAAAAGCTCAAAACATTACCAGTGTGATAAATGGCATTACACACACTTGCATATTCTTCATATACTGGACACCAGCCAGTAGACCCTTCTGTTGGCTTAGTAAGAAAGCCAATCCCAGCACAGATCGCAGTGCTAGGGTCTGCACAGCTGATGCCAGGCCAGTGGGGAAAGCCCCCTGGCCTTGTCAACAACGACCCACAATGCATCAGATGTATCCATCCAGACAGTCTTTGGTCACAAGAGTGCAAACTCCCATACACAAACATTATATGCATATGTTCCCGGTGTTGGAGTTACTATGCATCGCATGCAATGTCCACAAAGACAGGCGCGCACACACGCACACACACACACCCACACACACACACACACACACACACACACACTCAGGTACACATATGATGGTGGAGTTCTTCATGTGGGTGACCTTAAATGAAATAAATTATTATTGACTTTAATAATATTATTGATTTTAATGTCTTGAACTGCTGTTTTTTTACGTTAAAACTGCAGTCACCAAAAAGGTACTAATAGTAGCTTTAATGTCACTAATGTAGTATAAATACACTAAATATGTGGTCTTAACACATCTTGCTGTACACCCTGCTGTCTTCTAGGATTCAACATGGTAATGGTTCTATTTGTTGCCTGAAGATCTATAGTAGTTGGAGGCCCCTAAGCATGTGGGTTCTTCACCGAAGACGAACATCTAAAACATGGATGAGCACCACATGCCAGTCCAGGCTGAGCCCCCTCGGGTCTTACTAGCACAATCACCACCCCAAGGCACGGCATGCTAGGCACACTGCCACCTAGTGCTTTCTGGCCGCCATTGCAATCCTGAGAATGGCCGACCCAGAAATACTGTAGGTCTGCCATCATATTGGATGGTCTTACTTTGTAAAATCATGGATGGCCACAGCACTGCACAGATACTGAATTCTCAATTTTTGTCCATGGGAGCAGCTCTGTGGAAATATACTCTCACTTACACATTGCCACAGCTCATTGGAATATTCATATATGGCTCATTGGAATATTCATATATGGCTTTAGAGCAGCACAAGGCAGACTGAACCCAGAACCCAATACATTGTCACTGACACCGAGGTTCAAATAAATCATGTGCCATGTTTAATACTATAGCACTGTCATAAGCTTAGAACCTGCAACATCAAAAGCTAATTAACTATTTTAATGGTCTAGTCCTTCAACATTAAAAGCACAGGCAACACTAATTAGATATTCAAACGGGTTGATCCTTCAAGATCAAAACCATGGGCAAGACTAATTAACTATTCTAATGGACTAGTAGTAATAATTATGAATATTGATTAGTTTGAACATTACAGAGCTGTTAACTATGTGGCTACATTGCTGCTACCTTGGACTTGATATGACAGCTGATAATTGATACTTTTCATAATATTCTTCTGAGCAGAATGAGTGTCTGTGTGTGTGTGTGTGTGTGTGTGTGTGTGTGTGTGCGTGCGTGTGTATTCTTAAGTTGCAGAGGTGCACATAGCCACTTTAATGAATCTAATTAAAGAAATCTTTAGAGAGAAAGGTCTTCTCCCGAGACAGAAAAGAGCTTTATATCATCAGGAATCAATTACCACAGTCCACGTGCTTCCTCCTGTCGCCTCACCTGACACACACACACACACACACACACACACACACACACACACACACACACACACACACACACACACACACACTTGCACGCACACGCTCTCTGTTTACAGAGCTAACTTATTGGCAGCTCCATTACGAGCTCCAGCACGCTAGAGATAATGCTAATGGTTGACCATCATTTGAGCAGTTCCTGGTTAGCAGCGGGGCTACCTGGTGGCTGGAGAGGAGGTTTTAGGTGTCGTCTGTCCTCAGCTAAGCCCTCAGAGCATTAAACACGGACTTGCCAGCACTGCGTTCCCGGTCTTACGTAACCCAGGATAACAGCGGCCGTCACACAGACCTGCTCACCCGAGCAACAGCGGTGCTAGCCTATTCGTTAATGTCACGATGGCTTTCACAGTTTGGGTCCGTGTTAACCAACTGTCATCACTGTACATATTCATTAAACTGGCCCACCATGAACAACTGGGACATGGAGACCATCTACTGACAGAGTTTGACAAAGAACATGTTAAAATCCCTTTATCTTCCAGTTCACCTTGAGAGATGTGAATAAATATGTGACACAAACAGGCAGAACTGATCTCCAGAAGCATCTCCAGAAAAAGATCTCCAGAAAAAAACTCCTGGTTAGGGTTTGACTCCCATTTTTTCCCTACTGGGTTAAATCTGATTCTTCTCAAATCCTCCTTTTAAAAATATTTAGCAGTATGTATGTTCATACATCAGACATCCACCCTAAATGTACTGGACTTAAACCCTATAGATAATGAGACACAGTAACCATTAACATCTGGAGAGTTTTACCATTTGTAGTACCATGCTTTGTGGTGGGATTAAACCTTCCCCAGGGTTTATGTTTTTATATTCAGGTGGTAACACTGTTTTAGGAGTTCGTACCCAGACCATGTACATTTGCCCCCCAGTTAACCACACATCTGTTATACTTCACATTTATCATAGTTTACCTGGCCCCATCTCAAATGTCCCAAAAACGTCCTTCTGAGCACCGGACCAGCTTTCCCAGATGGCAAACGAGCGACTTTCCGACTTTCGACCGGCCCACATAGCCTACCGGTGTGGAACGTAAACTTTTACTTTGAAACACAGCCACAATCCTGACATTTACAGCTGTGCTTGTCTACAGTTGTGTACAATTGTCTACAGTTGGGTCAGTTTTGGGCTGAAAAGTTGATTTGTCTAGCACTTTTCACAGTCGCAAATCAAAGGTGTGGTAAAGTGCATTTGAGTCGTATGGGCCAGAGATCAAATACTATGACAAACATACACTTGACATAGTGATAAAGTGGACCATATTCAGTCCAGCGTTATCTATCACCATTTCTTATGTATTTTAAAATGTATTTTTAAAAAGAGTTTTGCAGGCACTTTTTGCCCATCCGTTTGTGTGTTTGTGTAAAACCAACAACCGCTGGCATTACTGACGGAGAAAGTGAGCTGTTACTTTGGTGTGGGGGAAGGGCTACAGTGACATCACATCCTGCCCTGGAAGTGATGGTGGTGTGGCTGATCGTTGTGACAGCCAGACTATACAGGCCTCCTACCCACACGCCCAGGGAGGCACCAGTCGCCCCGGCAACCGTGACTGGCTCACGGCCGTCGCCTTATTCCTTATGACAGGTGTACGTGTGTAAGCCCTCTGGCCGTTCCAGCGCCCGCTCGCACGCTCGCTGGCTCACTCCCACACACATCTACCGACGCTCCCCGGGTTACGCGGCACCGTGTGCACACCTCTTCAGGCTGTCTTTTTAAAGCCTACACTCAACAGCTCTTTCTCTTCAAGGGAGCGTGTGACACAGGCGATGCAGGACACACACGGATCTCCAAAACGCCATCCATCACTTCGCCACCTTGGCCTAAACAGAGCACAGTCTGGTTCGGTCGCCGTTACCGTCGACGTCCTTGCGAAAATAGTCTCCGGGACGTTCGCTTTTTAGGTGACAGATTACAGCGTCAGCTGACGGGAAGCGCGGCACCAAACACGTATCGGCTGTCAGTGTTGCCGTGGCTTCAACCGACGATCCTCCTGCTTTCAGAAGGTTAAAAATA
>NC_135213.1:4823538-4853538 GCF_052324685.1 Brachyhypopomus gauderio
TTTAGCAACTCTGTTTGTTTGGTGTCTTTTGTTTTTTTTTCCCCCTCTCAGTACAACATCCAGCTCAACAAAACTTCAAATTCTGTATCGAGCAGCCAAATCTACACTAAACTCGATCGGCGGTTTCTGCTCTTGACATCGTTACGCCTCATTAGGCATCTCGTTTTCTTCCGCTTCTGGAAACAACTGGCCGGCGCTGTGTGTCACTAGAACTCTTGGTGGACTTTAAAGGCGGAGGCCCAGACTCCCACAGCCGTACTCGGAGTCGGGCTGCGGTCGGCTCGAAGGAGCCCGCCAGTTTTCCGCGCGGTAGCGTCAAACGTCTGAGCCGTCCGTCTGCCTCTCCCGGCATCTTCCTCTTCCTCTTCCTCGTCTAGCGCAGACTCGCTGGCGCGGCAGAAAGTGGGCTCGAGTGCGGAAAGATTAATTTGCGAAACTGCTGCATCAGATAAGGCAGCGGAGAGCAGGGGGGGGGATGTGCGTAGAAATAATTTAGGATTAGATTGGGCGACTAATCTCTTTACAGTGAGTGTGCAGTCTCAGCATACAGATGGGCCTGTGTGTGTGTCTCTCTCCCTCTCCCTCTCTCCCTCTCTCTCCCTCCCTTTCTCTCACTCTCTCCCACTCTTTCTCTCCCTCCATCTCTCTCTCCCTCTCCCTCTCTCTCTCTCTCATATCTTCTGTCCCTGTGGTTTTTCCTGACCCTCGTTACTCGTTCTGGGTTTAATTTCCATTTTGCGGTGAAAGTCTTAGATAAGGAACACTAGTCTGGATTGGAGTCTGACGATGTCACACAAGAGGAACTCACACTTTGGGTTTGATGGTTTGCTTTTTGTGCATGTACTATGTCCCTTGAAGACTTTGCAAGGCCTAGGAACTGTGATTAAGCAAGCAAAAAAATGCTTAAAAAAAAACATTTCTGGAAACTGTTTTACAATGTCTACTTAAGGATGTGATAAAACACCAGTAAAACATACATACCTCCTCACCTTGTCACCATGCATTTCACATTATGCAATATAAATGTTTAAAGTAAGGACCTTTGAATGTAGCATGCAGCACCTACCCTATGAACGTATTGTAAGACCGCCAGGCCGTTGGCACCACTGATTTAATATGAGCTCAGTTCCAAACAAAGATGGCCTCTGATTACTAGGTCATCACTCTACATGGTACCCAACAAAGAGCTGATCTTGCAGCTTCTTTCATTCCGTCTAATAATAATAATAATAAAATGACGGTCTATTCCAGCTTCAGCGCAGTGTGTTTGGAGGGTCTGCGGCCTCGCCCTCACCCCCCCCCCCCCCCGCAGCACACACAAGCCCACAGCAGGCCACGTCCCTGCCCACGATGCCCCCGCCCGTCTCTGCCCAACAGGACCTGTGCCCGTGGCTTTTGTGAGAAAGAGCCACCCGTGTCCAAATGATGGGAGAAGCAGTGTGTGGGTCTCTCTGGAGGGGCCCTCTCTCTCTCTCCTCTAAACCTGAGTCTCAGTGGGGGGGTCCTGGTGGGGCGGAGAGCGCCCCCCCCCCCCCCCCCCCATTATGTCATACGTCCTTTATCTACCAGCGAGGGGTTGTGTAAGTCGTTCTCCTGCCCTCTCCACTCACCACCTCTTTCTCTCTCTCTCTCTCTCTCTCTCTCTCTCTCTCTCTCTCTTCACAGCCCAAATTGAAGTTATACCGTGCAAGATCTGCGGAGACAAGTCCTCTGGGATCCATTATGGGGTCATCACATGCGAGGGCTGTAAGGTGAGGGACACCACGACCCCATCTTCCCATCCGGTGCCCCGTTTAACACGAATCACCTGCTTCAGACCAGGTCCTTGGCTTGAGCCGTAAACCAGATCTAATCATCGAGACGTTCAGAACTTTAATCGGGGGTTCAGCGCATGGCCGGGAAGCCTTCCTGGACCGGATCTGTCTATGTTTAATCTTGGTCCAGCCTCGTAGGTGTTTTTCTTCCAAAGAACCAGCAACGAACCTGTTTTAGCTACGGTTGATGTCTTGGCGGAGCCCACACGGCTGGTGCGCTGGTGGCCGTAGGGCAGGTGGGGCACCTCCCCCCGGAGCAGGGGCGCGCGGTTCTAACCCTCTCCACCTCCCCCGTGCTCTCCTGCAGGGCTTCTTCAGGAGGAGTCAACAGAACAACGCCTCCTACTCCTGTCCCCGCCAGCGCAACTGCCTGATCGACAGGACCAACCGCAACCGCTGCCAGCACTGCAGGCTGCAGAAGTGTCTTGCTCTGGGCATGTCCCGCGACGGTGAGCGCCAGGGCAAACGGCCCCCTCCTCCACATTAACACGCTTCAGCTGTTGTTTACATACTTTGGAAATCCGTGGGCCAAACACATAATTAAAGTGATAATTATAACATGGTTCTAAGATCTCAGTTGGGAAGGCCTTTTTAAAGTGGATTCCTCAGTACAGTGCTTGAACTCATTCGTTATGCCAGTAATCAGGGCCAAGGTTTCTTTCCCTTTCTATATGTCATGTTTGCTCATTTCTTTTTATTTTCTTACCATTCCCCTTCCCTCTCTCTCTCTCTCTCTTCCCTTATGCCTATCACTCACCCACATGCTCTTCTACCTGCCCCTTCACACCCTCTCCTTTCTTATTGCCCCACCCCCTCACGCCCTCTCCCTTCTCTCTGGCCCACCCCCTCACGCCCTCTCCCTTCTCTCTGCCCCTCCCCCTCACGCCCTCTCCCTTCTCTCCGCCCCTCCCCCCTCCTGCCTTCACCCTGCCAGCGGTGAAGTTCGGCCGTATGTCCAAGAAGCAGCGCGACTCGCTGTACGCCGAGGTGCAGAAGCACCAGCAGCGGCTGCAGGAACAGCGGCATCAGCAGACGGGCGACGCCGAGGCTCTCGCCCGCGTCTACTCCTCTGGCCTCCCGCCCGCCGCCCTCGGTGCCCTCGGCCACGAGCTGGGTGCCACCTACGCCAACGGCCACATCATCGACATGCCCAAGGGCCAGGCCAACCCCGCCGGCCCCGGCTACTATGGCGTGGACTCCACGCAGGCCAGCCCGGACCAGTCAGGCCTGGACATTTCCGGCATGAAGCAGATCAAGCAGGAGCCCGTCTATGACCTGACGCCCGTGCCCAACCTCTTCCCCTACAGCTCGTACCAGGACAGCCAGCTAGCACCTGGGATGGCCATGGGAGAGCTAGGTACAGCACCGGACTCACTACGCACGCCTTGTTAATAACCGTCAGCTGGGTGATTCCTTCCACCTGATCAAAACAAAGATTGGTCAGCTAGCCAATTGGTTAAACGCATAAAGACGTCTCAGCTGTCAATAAGAAGCATCCACTCAGAATCACTCCAGAATCGAGGGCCTATGTCAGGCGTAGGAGACATGGAGGAGCTCCAGTCCTAGAGACTCCATGTCTGCCCTTCTGAAGGAGTGTGAGAACAGGGGAGCCAGACCATGTCTGCAGCATAGGGCCGCATTACCCAAACCTTTCACAGACGTATGGTGGAGAACGTACTGCAGGCAGCAGAAGAGCTGCAGGAACCTTGACAGGACCTGGTGGTCCTGTTTCACAGTAGATGTAGCATGCAGTATCTCATGTCACTCACCTCATGAGTGCTGTGGAGAGGTTCTCCACCTCTATGGTTCTCCATAGAGGTCCTCTATGGAGTTTGTATGATACCCTATTCCCACATTTGTGCTCCGGAGCTGACTCAGGAATGATCACGGACCCCGGTGACCACTGTTATAGTCACGGGTGTTATAAGGTGTGCTCATCACTGTTGGACCATGAGATATCTGAACATCGTCATGGTGACACCAGCATGACTGGAAGCACTATAACAGAAGGTGTAGTTAATTACAACCCAAGTCCTCATGCCAACCCTGCAGTGAGGAGCCTGTGAACATTCGTTACTGGCCTCGTCCAGATCCCCACTCACCTCAGCCTTGTAATCAAATGCTGTTTAATTAGCCTTCTGTCGTTAACAAACGAGCCTTGGTGGCACTCAAGGTCCCTTCCTCTAGTGCCCAGGGGTTTTTTTCCTAGAGGTCGTCACGTACGGCTTGCTCATTAGGGGCCGGACCGGGATTAGCAGCTTTGTGACATCATCATGTCGTAAAATGGGCTCCACAAGTAAATTTGATTTTGAACATCGGTTAGAGTATCGTCGTTTTTAATACTTCCTCGGATATTGATATGAACGCAGCGGTCCGGGTTGATTCTGTAGCGCTTTTGACGACTACAGAGCAGCTTTGAGGACACTAAAGATGATGCCCTCGTTGACTGAGCCTCTCTCCCTTCGCCAGACCGGATCGCTCAGAACATCATCAAGTCTCACCTGGAGACGTGCCAGTACACGGCGGAAGAGTTGCAGCAGCTCACCTGGCAGACGCACTCGTACGAGGAGGTGAAGATGTACCAAAGCAAGGTGAGACTGCCGTACGTCTCTGAGAAAGAGCGCTGACCTAGGAACAGCCCGCTCCTGTCCGAATATATGCGTCGGCCCCGAGGTTGGGGCGAGCGAGCTGATCCCAGACCAGTTCTTCTTGTCTGGGATCTTCTCCAGTGCTTCATCTGTGACACGTAGCTGTTCACACATTGTGAGGAGTGCTGACAGCCTGGAGCCTCGAACGCTCACAAGGCTTCAAGGAAAATGACGCAACTGGCGGCACATGTACACAGACAGGCACCATCACAAACCAACCAGCAGCACAGGTGATGACTAGGAAGGCGGAGTCAGAGCAGCAGGGGACCAATTAGGAGTGGTGGGACCACGACTGCCCACTTTTATTTTCAGACACGTCCCTTTGAATCAGATTTCACAGCGGGATAGCAAAAGTGGATCACGAGTTGATTTTAACTCTGGCGTTTTTTGCTGTTAGAATGACTGTGATGGATCTAGTCTTGATATAAACTGGAGCTCCGGTTAACTTGATCTTCTTCTCTCTTACACACACACACACACACACACACAGAACACAAAACGGTGCAGTAGAGAATTAAAATAGTGCTGCTGAAACTGTTGCCCAGTCAAGTGTAAAAAAAAAACATACTTCTTATCCTCTTTTAGCTATAACCTATACTGGAGTGTAGAGGATCGCCCATACTGGGGCTGACTTTAAAAGCTCTTAACTATTTTGGTGGGTTTTTGTTATTTTTACTGTGAGCAGGACGTGTTCCAGGCCTTTCACGCTTCTTTTCCTGAACTGTGTACCTCTCTTTTGCCTTTTTCTGATTCCATATGTGTTTGTGGGAGTGATGGTGAGAAAGAGGAAAATTTGGATTAACAGCACATGTGAGATTAGAGTTCATTAGAGTACGTCCCCTGGCTAAGGCTTAACAAAACATGACTTAAATAACAGATCTTATCGTATAGCTGCAGTCTCAGCTGTAATACAGATAAGAGAGGTAAGAGAGAGGGAGAGAGAGAGAGAGGGGGGGGGGAGACAGAGAGCACAACCCTTGCTCATTTCCCTGTGTCAAATGGATTATGGATAATTACTGAAATCCTTTGAAAAGGCATCTATGAAGATTCTTTACATGCAGGCAGAATTTGCTGAACTCACAAACTGCTGATATCGTTTTCACTATCCAGATGTGTCACAAATAAAAACTTTCAATCTTTCTGTGATGGTTAAGGGAACTATTTCAGTGCATTATAGGTTCTGTCCACGATGCTTAAAGAAATATTGCATCCAAAAACACAAAATAAAAGTCCCTGGAGGGTAAACATGATATATCTGAATATATCATGTAATATAATTTATAATATAATTTATTTGTAATTAATATAGAATAAACAAGGGTAATCTTTTTTCTTTAAAACATTGGTCAAGAATTTCTAAAAATAAAACTATTGTTGAAAATATTGAAAATATTGTAGAGGATACAAAAAGCTCTCCGAAGTGCTCTCCAACATACGCTCGCCGGCCACTTTATTAGGTACACCTTGATAGTACCGGGTTGGACCCCCTTTTGCCTTCAGAACCGCCTTGATCCATCAATGGAAACATTCCTCAGAGAGTCTGGTCCATATTGACATGATAGTACCACGCAGTTGCTACAGATTTGTTGGCTGTACATCCATGATGTGAATCTCCCGTTCCACCACATCCCAAAGGTGATCTATTGGATTGAGATCTGGTGACTGTGGGGGCCATTTGAGTACAGTGAACTCAGTCGTGTTCAAGACACCAGTCTGCGATCATTCACGCTTTGACATGGCACATTATCCTGCTGGAATTAGCCATCAGAAGATGGGTACACTGTGGTCATAAAGGGATGGACTTGGTCAGCAACAATACTCAGGTAGGCTGTGGTGTTGACACGATGCTCAGTTGGTACTAATGGGCCCAAAGTGTTCCAGGAAAATATCTCCCACACCATTGCACCACCACCAGCCTGAACCGTTGATACAAGGCGGGATAGGTCTATGCTTTCATGTTGTTGACGCCAAATTCGGACCCTCCCATCCAAATGTTGCAGCAGAAATCGAGACTCATCAGACCAGGCAACGTTTTTCCAATCTTCTATTGACCAATTTTTGTGAGGCTGTGAGAATTGTAGCTTCAGTTTCCTGTTCTTAGCTGACAGGAGTAGCATCCGGTGTGGTCTTCTGCTGCTGTAGCCCATCCGCCTCAAGGTTCGATGTTTTGCACGTTCATAAATGCTCTTCTGCCTGTCTCAGTTGTAACGGTTATTTGAGTTACTGTTGCCGTTCTATCAGCTCAAACCAGTCTGGCCATTCACCTCTGACCTCTGGCATCAACAAGGCATTTGCACCCACAGAACTGCCGCTCACTGGATATTTTATCTTATTCTGACCATTCTCTGTAAACCCTAGAGATGGTTTTGTGTGAAAATCAGAGTAGATCAGCAGTTTATAAAATACTCAAACCAGCCCGTCTGGCACCAACAACCATGTCACGTTCAAAGTCACTTAAATCACCTTTCTTCCCCATTCTGATGCTCAGATTAAATTGCATGTCTCTTGGCCATGTGATTGGCAGATTCGACATTTATGCTAATGAGCAGTTGGACAATTGTACCTAATAAAGTGGCCGGTGAGTGTAGATAAAGGCAAATATATATATATATATATATTACTGATATATATTACTGATATATATCCTTAAAGAGTCTTGTAAAGCTTATGAAGTAAAATTGCACTCAGTTGTACTATCTGTGACTGTCTACTGGAACAGAATATATATATATATATATATATATATATATATATATATATATATATATATATGTTATCCGTATGGGCTGCCGTATGGGCCGTTATCCTTATGGGCTGAATATAATACAGGAAATGTTCAATAAACATCGTTCTGTTGACAGAGCATCAAAGCAACAGAGTTACTCAAGGTTTTCACACTGGCTTTTATCTCTTAATGCGTCTTGGCGAAAAACACAATGGTTAAGGTTTACTCACTGTGTGTGTGTGTGTGTGTGTGTGTGTGTGTGTGTGTGTGTGTGTGTGTGTGTGTGTGTGTGTGTGTGTGTGTGTGTGTGTGTTTCACAGTCACGGGAGGTGTTGTGGCAACAGTGTGCGATCCAGATCACCCATGCCATCCAGTATGTGGTGGAGTTTGCCAAGCGTATCATAGGGTTCATGGAACTCTGTCAGAACGACCAGATCCTACTGCTCAAATCAGGTCAGCAGCCAGTTGGCACGCACGTGGCAAAACACAGCACCTTACACTACACCACTTACTACGCCAGAAATACGTCCAACACGGACGTTACCTTTTGGGGCAGCCTGAGCACGTTTGCAGGCCTCAATCTCAGTGTCTCTGTGCCTTGCAGGCTGTCTGGAGGTGGTGCTGGTGAGGATGTGCCGGGCGTTCAACCCCCTCAACAACACGGTGCTCTTCGAGGGGAAATACGGGGGAGCGCAGATGTTCAAAGCCCTCGGTATCCCAGCTCTCCAGCTTTCCCTTACCCATCTGTGGAACGATTCGAACTTTAACCTGCTGTAGCACATCATTCTTACTTAAAACGTGGCTTTGCCAGCTGTATACCCGCCCTGTTGATGTGTTTATCAGGGTCTTCCTCTTCCTCCTCCTCCTCCTCTTCCTCCTCCTCTAACCACAGGCTGCGACGACCTTGTTGGCGCCGTGTTCGACTTTGCCAAGAGCCTTTGTGCGCTTCAGCTGACGGAAGAGGAGATCGCCTTGTTCTCCGCGGCTGTGCTCATTTCCACAGGTGAGCCCTCCGTGCTGAAGAGCTGCAGAAACAGCTGATCTGAGAGCAGCTTTGTCATTTCTCCCCTCCTGTTTGAGGGGAAATCCAGAAACGAACATAATAAAAACCAGTTTAAAGAACCAGCTTTTACCTAGAGCTCTTGTAACTGCTAGCATGCCGCCTCTTGCAGTTTATTTTGAGCTACAGTGCTAGGCACAACATATTTATAGATGAGATTCCATAATTTGGATATAATTCTTTTTCATAAGGTACACCCATACTGATAACATCTAAAATGCAGTGGACACAATTGTGCAAGGCCATGTGACCAAAATACCTTGAACGATGGAACTAGCTACAGTAGCACCACGTGAAGCCCAAATTCTCCATTCAACATCAGCAGGCTTCCAGTCCAGTCAGAGAAGATGTTCTCATTGGCTGGCAGTCTAATCCAATTGTATAAGAGGCTTTGAGAGTGTAGCTTATAAGAGTAACCTGATAAAGTCAGCACTTAACAATCCAGGCAGCTTTGAATACGTCAGTGCTGACAACCTGGTGCTGCCACACCTACGAGTTTCGCTTCGAGAAATTAGGACAGGTCCTATTTAAACGTTGGTTCTAATTAAACGTGTTTGGTGCTGAAGTGATTGATGAAGGACGCAGAGAAACGGTTGCTCTGTTTTTCTCCAGATCGTCCCTGGCTAATGGAACCCAGGAAAGTCCAGAAGCTCCAGGAGAAGATCTACTTTGCCCTCCAGCACATTATGCAGAAGAACCATATGGACGAGGACGCTCTGGCTAAGGTGGGACTGGCGTTCTTTAGGTTACCCTTTAGAAGCTTTTTGTCCCAAGGGGCTCACCGTAGTCAGCTCTGAACACTGCCCCCTGGTGGAACATCAGAAGCAGTACCTGAGTCCAGCCAGGTATGCTGGAGCAGTACAGTAGTGAGGGAGAACATCTCACCTCAGTCCTCTTACTTCCTAAGTCCTTGTTACACAGACCAACGTCACGGCCGACATGTTCAACCGTCACCATCACTTTTTCCATACACATTTACGACAACACCAACTACCATAATATTAGTACAGTATTTAACACGGACCCCGTAGAGCTGTGCACAGTAACGACACCCGTTTGTTCCTCCGCAGCTGATTGGTCGTATCCCCACGCTGGCGGCGCTGTGCACTCTGCACACGGAGGAGCTGCAGGCCTTCCAGCAGTTACACCCCGAAACCGTCAGCGTGCTCTTCCCACCGCTGTACAAGGAGCTCTTCAACCCGGACGCAGCCAGCCTCACTCCCAAGTGACCCCCTCACCATCTGCGTCCCCCCCCCCCCTCATCTCGAAACACACACACACACACACACACATAAGGTCACACGAAGTCCCTTTCTACATAGGGACAGGAGTATAAGCCAACAGGAGAACTTGCAGTTAAAAGTTTACCTGTTACCTGTTGGTCAAGGAGGAGGAGCTACCTACCGGCACTTGTCACCTAGACAACATGCTGATGGTTGTGTGGCAGCATCCCAGACTTTTACCAGCTGTGACAAAGTAACAGAAACTACAGGAATGTCCTGCACTTCAAGAAACTACAACTCCCATTTCACCGCTTCAGTTAAAAGAATGTATATACGCACCCATTAGACATGGTGCTCTCCAGAACTGACCAGAAATGTACAGACTTTAGAGCAATTTAAGCTGTATTTTAATTGGGTAAGTTGGTTTCCTCGATCTTTCTTTTTTTATACAATATTGTGATATTACAAGGGCACATGGGTGGGATTCAGAGATGATTACGTAGTTATTCCCTAGTTCGGAATGGTACTCCAGTATTAAATCTTGATCTGTTCATATTTTAGACATAATTTATAAACGGTGCCCTGAGAGGCTGACACTTTGTGTACATTTTAACTTCCTGTTTTGTTTTGTAGCTTTTGCCTGTACATAATCTGTGAGGTTGAGACGACATTGTAAAAGTATACTAAGGGAAACATTTTGTTTGGCTATGTCCGAAAGCCTTGTCTGGGCTCTGTAGATATGTACAGATGGTACAACAATAATCTTAACTTTAGAAACTATGGAAATGTAAAGGATTTTCTAAGATCAAAGCAGGAACTGACTATGGATACTTGCCCATAAGAAGATATAGAGTTATATATTTTGCAAGTGAATATGATTGATCTCGTCACTCCTCGTTGCAATAATATCGTCCATAACTAATGGACAGCTATCGAACAATCAGTCAAAACAATGGAATAGCCGATGCTTGTGGCTTTTTTAAACACACATTCTCTCTCCGTCTCTCTCTCTCTCTCTCTCTCTCCCTCTATCCACCCTGAGGGCCACTGTATGCCACTTCTCTGCCAAAAACCCCTCCGTCAGGTTTTTCGGGAAAGTAATGCTGCTCCTGCCGTAAACGTTCCCCTTCTACAGTAACACCAAGACGAAACACAACAAACACAGCAATCTAAAACAGGGCTGAATCTCCGACAAGGAACCAATTAACCCCTGACAGACCATACTGAAAGTGGACATCAGGTTAGTCATAATGACTGGCTCCAGGAATCATCTTCCTCTTAATACTGGTCTTACAGTATTAAATTACGTAAAAACTCTAGGAAAAAACCTAGTAAAATCACTTTAAAAGTTGTTTGGTTTAAAGTCAACATAAGATTGTTTGGTTTAAAGGCAACCGCAGCAGTTTAAAAACAAAAAAAGTCTGCAAAGTTCACGAAAGACACGGACGTTTTGCATTCTATGCATTTAAATTCAGTTCGTGATTTCACACAGTATACCTGCCTAGGTCACCTGCCATCAAAAGCAATATTTCAAAACAACGTTTACCTGAAAGCAATACGAACAGAACCTGTTCACATCCATGTTGGACCACAGTACAGCTGATAAACAAGCGGGGAACTTTCACACCTATTATGTATTGCGTTACTGGATTTAAATAAATAAGTAAAACAGAATTCCACTAGATGGCGATAATGAGAGTACAATTCTGTTTCATTTGAGATGAACCGTTTTGAACAGGACCCAAAAGCCATATGCTATCAGTTTTTTTTCCCTCTTTTTAAAGATCTTTTTTCTTATAAGTTTTAGGCAAGTTGACTATCACTGTTACATTCTCTGAGGCGTGAAAGGTAGACACTGGGTGCGACGTGCAATCAAAAATGATTTTTTTTGAAAAATGAAGGAATCAAAGTACTTACGAACTACACATTGAGCAACTGCACATGCTGAGGGGATACAAACCCCATTATATGCTTGAATCTTCTCTATGAAACTACTGTCAGTCCCTCAGTAAATGTCCTTTCCAAATAGAGGGTGCTGTGATCACTGCCTCTCCGCTCTTTCCTGTTCAAGACAATCACTTCTGGATGTGACCTGCACGCATCCGTCTCAGGGACTTCACCTTTTGTTATTTTCTGTAGAAAAAGACACCTATTTTAAAACATGAACATTCTGGCAGGAAAAAATAATAATTAATTAGGGTTTCTGAGCTACTGCCTGAAATGAGACCCACCCAGACAAGGCTTTGGTTTGTGTGTGTATGTGTGTGTGAGAGAGAGACACAGAGACAGAGAGCACATGAGGTAGAGAGAGAGAGTAAGAAAGAGAGCTTATATGTGTATAAAATGTGAATCTACTGCTAGAAGGTTAAATAGCCTGAATTTGCTGTATGAATTTCTAGCCACTCCTTTGCTTTTGAAACGTCCAGAGGAAGTGCTAGCTGTAAATACTGATCTGCCTCAAAGCGCTAGCGATGGAGCGCGAGAGCTCGGAACAATAGAATACTGTAATTATTATTCATCTCCTGCAATGACACGCATCTCTATGTAAGTTAGATTATTTATAGAGTGTATGATTACATTGAATAAGCTCCAGAGACATTCCCACACTCGGTAAAGGTGGTGACAGAGGGGTAATGTTCAGCTGAAGATGAAGGATCTTTTTATTCGTTTATTTTAATTATTTTATTTTATTTGTGGTTTAGATGATGAACTGTGATCATATTGTAAGTGAACGGTTCAACACTGTTTAGGTACTTTAGCAATAACTGAACGCATTTGCTTTGGTCATGTTCGCATTGTAAGATTATTTTTTTATTTTGTTATTCTGATTATTATATTACTATTAGGCTGTTGTTGTTCAGTTATCCTTGCATGCTCTTTCAAGATAACAAAAAAGAAAAAAAGAAAAAAAGCTGGGCTTTTGTGTTTGATCATGTGATGCTTGGGGGAGGGGTCATGTGATGCTTGAGGGAGGGGCCAGAGGGGTTACGACATTGCCTGGTGTTCAGTTGGTAGGACTGAATGCAACTTACCCTGCCCTTTCTGTCACACACACACGCACAAAACACACTCTATGAAATGAAGAAGGGAAGAGGCGTCTCCAAAGGCCTCTAAAGTCTTAATTGTTTCCTAATTAGGAGAGGTAACTGCAACTGGGAACTGGTAGGCAAACTCCTAGCACAGCTGTCCAGTAATAACAAAAACGGAGTCTCAGTCAGCGCTAATTCGTGCCAAGCAGCTTTGTTACGGCCATCAGCTGATCGGCACCACATTTCTCAGATTCCTCGTCCAATTAGATGTTTGCTGTTAATAATGGTTGCTACGGTACCTGGCAGGCTATAGTGTGCTCTGCTGGGGTTTTTACCGCCCCCTTACACTTCAAATGCACAACATGAACGAATCGGATGAGTGTGTGCGTGTGTGTGACATCTGGAGGCAAAAAGACTCATTCTGTAATTCCTCTTTAATACTACTGCTGCACTCTATACACATGGAAACGTGGATGTTTTTGCATTTGTTTTTCATTAACTTATGAACTAGAACGGGTCAGCCCCATGGGACTGAGAAAATAAAAAAAATACTAGTAATATTCATTACCAAAACCCCTTAATGTGGTAGCTAGAGTACTCCTTTCTTATATTATGAGAAATGCATGAAAGAACGTTTTTTTCGACTGCTTCCCGAGTGCCATAACTTGGTTGAGGAGAAAGCTGACTGGCGTTAAGGAGTACTAGCCGACGGCCGTGTCGTTTCCGTGACCACCAGTCCAGAAGGGGATCTCAGAGTCGCGTGTGCAGCCAGGCAGCAGTGAACGGGTCAGGAGTGACGGAGGGTTTCAGCACACACCTCCACGGCAACAACGCAGCAGGAACAGAGCAGGCAGCAGAGACCAGTGTGTGTGTGTGTGTGTGTGTGTGTGTGTGTGTGTGTGTGTGTGTGTGTGTGAGAGTGTGTGTGTGAGAGAGAGAGAGAGAGGGAGAGCATGAATGTGTATTAGACTCTAAATAAGAGATCAGTTCCAAAAAGGATCATGCAGCAATTGTGCGGCTGTGCACAGGTGGATGGCGGGGGTGTGTGTGTGTGTGTGTGTGTGTGTGTGTTTAAAGGGTCTGGGCTGCAATGCAATGTGGCATAAGGTGGGCGCTCCGGTTGGTTAAGCCCCAGAACGTTCCCTCGTGGATGATGGAAACAGACGATGTGCACATAATTTAAGGACGTAAATGATTCTCAAGTCTATGTTTTATTTCTTTTGTAGATATTTCTTTGTGGGGAACAAAAAATAAACAATTTTATGGATGCAAACTGTTTACTTATTTATAGTCCACTATGAAACTACAATCACTTCTCTAGTCTTTCTACATTTGTGATTGTTATTAAGTGTCCCTCGTACCCAGTCTGAATGCACCTTAAACACAAATGCATCTTTATATGAAATAAATCCCAAGTTATTCATCCATTTCCCAGTATGGTATAATCTCCCCCAGATTGCCACATTACTTTGGAATAACAGTTGTACTGCACTGCTCTCCGATCTCAAAAGAACAAAACACTCCCACTAGAAAACTCTCACTAGAACATTCTCACTAGATCACTCTCAATTGGACACTCTCATTAGGACACTCCCACTAGGACACTCCCACTAGGACACTCTCATTACTCTCATTAGGACACTCCATTTGGCATTCGTCTAACAATATTCACAAAACCTAAAAGTGCCACTGATGTGTCCTGTCTTCTTGGGTTCACAAGCAGAAGCATCAAGAAGCAGATTATTGCCAGATTATTCCCGGATTATGGCTTGAGCCTGTACCCATATAGCAGCAAAGAGGATGAGAATAGGAAGAGAAGGAATTCAATCTTCACAGGTCAAACTGTGCTCATGTCCTCTTCAGAGTCAGAACTGGACCTCTGAAGACTGCTGCGTTTCCTCAGATCTGAGCAGAACACACACACACACAACGCATATGCATGATCCATTACATAGACACACTCTTCTTGATATCCTAAATAACATCTGTAGATGTATTAATTATTTGTTTGGATGTTATCTGTTTCTTGGAAATGATGCAAAAGGGTGTTGAAAAAGCACCTTTGAAATATCAAACATGTGGCATGATGTTTTTGTTTGTGTGTTTGTTTATTTATTTGTTTGTTTGTTTTTTGTCCACACTTCAGAAGAAAGCCCTCTTGATACGCAACAACAGGCATCTCGTTTCTTCCATGAGAGTGCAATTAATATCTAATCAAAGTCAACGTTCTCCAATGCACAAAGACCTATTAAATATGTAATCAAAGGCAACTTTTCACTTGCCACATAGGAAGCCACACCTCCAGTTCGCATTGCTTTGTTGTCTTGGCGATGGAATCATTTCCGGCTCATTAGGACGTTTTCATTGCTGCTGTTGTTGTTCTCGTTTATTCTGGCTTGTTTTTCTCGTTTGGTTTGTTATTGACTGTGTAATCTAAATGTAGAGGTCAAGACAGAGCTTGCTCTCACTGAGAGCTTCAGAGAAGGGCAACTAGCTTTAGTGATGTTTGCCTGCATGTCCACAAACTCCCTCTGCCTCCCAGGACAGGGTGGAATAGAGAGAGAGAGAGAGAGAGAGAGAGAGAGCAATGTGTGAGTTCACCTGAAAGGCCCAGTCTCCTGCAGCACGAGTTGCAGGTGTGTTTGAGGATGAAACGGTGGATAGCGTCGTTCCCCAGGTTGGCCGGTCCAAACACCAGGTCTCCAGAAGAACTACAAAACCCAGGGGGCAGCAGCACTGAGTTCACACTCATCACCGCGGCCTCATGGAAAATATGGAGGAGTGGCCAGTGTGTGGCGCTCTCCAAATGCCACTGTATAAAGTGTCACTAAAGTGGCGCCTGGGGCCAGTGTCAGCAGGGCCCATGAACAGAATAGCTTTTGATAATAATATCAAATTGTGCAACCTATCGGGTTATCCTTCGTGAAACATGAATTAATGTTAAAATGAATCTTAACATGTTTGAATCTTCACATGAGCCTCAACTCAATTATTACTGTTCTTTCGCTTGAAAACTAACCTCTTGTCATCCACCCTGATCACAGAGGGGTCGGTAAGCTCCATGCCCACACCTGAAAACCAAGTAAATTTAACATCTAGTATGTTGTACTTCAAGGTTTAAGATTGCTGTAATGGCAGAGGGAGGAGAGGATGAAGGATGAGGATGAGGATGAGGATGAAGACCTTGCAGGTCCAGGACAAGCAGCTCTCTGCACGTGTACTCGTATGTCCAGTGGGAGAAAGCAAGCACCGTCTCCTCCAGGCCACAAGAGGGCGTGATCTCCTCCGCGGTATTATTACTGTATTTCATGAAGTCACCACTCATGTTCCTCTCGATGGTCAGCCACTCGCCTTCAGCCGGCCAGTACAGCAAGGACACATCCAGGAACCTGGTGGAGGTGGAGGGACGAAGACATGCGCGCAATGCCAAGGGGCCCAAGCACTTCCTGGAAACTGCGGGAGAGCTGGACTGACCTGAGGGCATGGGGAATGGTGATGGGTCTGACCTGGTTGAAGACCTGCATGAGCTTCTGGGCTGCTCTCTGCTGCTGGATCTCCTGCAGGACTCACCAGCGTGTTGAACAAAAGGGACCAAATAAACAGAAAAGTCGGTAACGGCAAATGAGAGCGAGCATTTCTCAGCACATACGCCTGGATGCAAATGTTAAAGTCGGAAAAATTAAAGCATTCTGAGCTGTTGGCGATACAGAAATGCATCATCGTCATCATCATCATCATCATCATCATCATCATCATCGTACCCTTAAGCAGAGATGTAGGGAGGTGCTGTTGGGGAACTCCCTCTGCCACGTGCGCACCACCTCGGGCCGGAAGACCTTCACCACGTATACGCAGCCTGGCTTTAGCACCTCGCCTTCAGCCCAGGTACACACCACCCTCAGGGCCCTGCGCAGACCGCCGTCCAGCGCCCCCTGGTGGGTGAGGGGCTGCAGCACGGCCGTCCGCCCCCTCTGGCGCCAGGAGGAGGTGCTGGTCAGAGTGGACTCGGAGTCAGACTCCTCGAGAGTGTACACGCACACCTCGTCTCCTCCTGCCTCAGGGTTACAGGGCAGCACGTCTCAACGTTAGACAGAATTTTAAGCCATTACAATCCAAATATTGTATTAAAAACTATGAATTTTTTTTTATGAATACTGGACTTCATCAACAATAAATGACTTCATATTTTGGGCATATGTCCCCCTACTCAAATCCTGGTTCGACCCTTACATTTTGGGCATTTATCAGATGCTCTTATCCAGAGCGATTTACAAAGTGCTTTGCATCTGTTCACAGAATTCATCCTAGATAGTAGATACGACAGAATTTAAGATATTGAAGAACTACTAATCTATAGGAGTCAATGCTATTACTGATTATTGTAAGTAAACACAGACTCAAGCTTATGCAACAGGATTTTTAAAAATGATACCTACAAGTGTAAATAAACAGACAAATAAACATACAATGTAAAGTACACGGCCAACAGGTGCTATCTGCAGTGTTAGTGGTCATTTAAGTACTCAACAAACAGGTGAGTCTTCGGTCTACTGGCAAACTGACCCCAGAACCAACTAGAGCAACACAAACCCAGGTGCAGGCTATTCTCAGTCCAAAACCAGAGCACAGCACATCTCAGCAGCCCGAGTCCGACTCACCCAGCAGGGAGATGGGTGTGAACGGTATCGTGTGTGCTAATCTCATCAGGTTGTTCCTCTCCATTGCTAGAACAACAAGACCAAGTAGAGTTACTGCGGAACCGAGAAGACGGCACGCGATGGCTTTAACCGAGAACTGTGCCGTCACAACACGCTCCAGCTCACCTGAATAATGTGGATCCAGGTCTTCTGTAGACTTCAGCAACGCACCTCTTACTGCAAAAACCACACAGCAGGCAAAAACACATGAGGACTCTTAACGAAAACGAGCTTCATTAAACAACCAATTAAAAAATGCATTCCAACATAAATCTGATGTGGGGTGCACCTACCTTCGCCTCCTACCCAGCTCTGCACTCTACAAACACAAGACGAGTAATTACGGGCTTTAACGTATTTACTGTTTTGATCGTTTTTATTGGCTTTAGATAAAGAATACAGATAAAGTATTTGTTTCTATATTCAAAAACTGCGGAAATAAGTTTAAAAACACTTTCATTAAAAGAAAATAAAGTGTGAAAAGGTGTGTGTATTCTATATTTTGGTGTTGTTTTGCAGAGATACTTAAAATGCAACCTACGAAGACCTGCCACTGACAGACTGGGACCAGCTACTCCATGCTGATTGGCTAGAGCGTCTGGTATTCTGGTGGGGATAAAATCACATTTAACAAGAGACTACAGGACAGCAGTCTCAACAGGACAGCAGTGTCAACAGGATAGTACTAATCTGTCTTGCCCAATATGTATGGGTCATGGACACCTCACCTGACCCGCAGACTTTTGTAAGAAATCTTGATCGAAGTCTAAGAGGAAAATATAACTGAATAACTAACAGATAATAACAGATAACTGAAGTTAACTTTAACCATTAAGGCAGCGTCGTAGCCACAGACGCTGCAGAAGAGACAAAGGCGGCTCGGTTCAGGAAGGGACATACTTAGTTGGGTCAGATTGATGGACGATCGGAACTTGCGTCCGGCCAATCCCTTCCCTTTATTCCGGCTTTTCCGGCTGGAGTCGAGTGTGTGCATGCACTTCTCAAACCTCCTCACCTGCTCAGGTGGAAGCACTTGTAAGTCACGAGGCAAACACAGAAGAGGAGGAGCAGTCTTATGGACCAAGGTGTGGCATGTGTAGAAGAATGTTCAATTTTTTTTAAGATCTGTTCTCACATTCTTTGCTTCTCCTTCCTTGATTTTTACACACTTCCTGCCAAACGATCGTTTTCTTTCTACGTTTCTGGACAGTTCTGTCAGAAAGAAAACAAATTGTTTAAAGGTAAAGAATAGCCCACAAAATGCCATGTTCTGCTCTGAAGTCTCAGATGTTAAGAAAAAGTACTGGCCTACAGCAATGCTCCACTGAGCTCCAGTCCCCCGATATTTTCAAATTGTAAATATGATGCTAAATATGAATAGAGCCCAGGTAGGTTATCTTAGATTAACACGTCACAAAAACACTTCAGAACTTATTTTCTCACAGTACCTTTCTCCTCCTGCCCTGGAGGGGGCGCCGTGTCTTCACCTGTAGTGCTGTGCCTTGGTGTCCTTGCTCGGGGCATGGCCATTGTCTCCACGCTGGCTGAGAGAGAGCGGGTGTGCCCAAGATGTCTCTCCGGCCACTTCCTGAACGGCCGCCGTTTAGCTAATTCGCTATCGCCACAGAAACCGGGGTTCACAATTCCCAGTTGTCTGCTAGCTGTCTCGCTCTGGGCATCAGGCAGGAGGAAGACGTGACTGGAGGCTCTGGAGACGCTCTGTTCGTCTTCGTCATCCTCTTCTTCCATCGACTCCTCCTGGCTAGGACGCAGGTGCGACTCGGGAGCCCAGAGTGCTGTTGGGGAGCTGGGGCAGGACGAATCGCAGGACATCCTCCATGGCGTCCCCCACAGGTGAGAGAGAGAGCCATGAAGCGAGCGGTTCCAGGCAGGCGATCCTTCACGCGAGTCCGCACCGAGTCTGGCTCTAAACACACTATCATCTGCATCCAAGTTTCCCAACACCCATTTGGGCTGGCTGTCCCACAGACCAGCACTGCCCCCTGGTGGCCATTCCAAGGAAGGACGTTTTTTGCCCGGCCCAAGCCCACGCAGGAGTGAGGGCGGAGTGCTTTGATAGGGTTTCGGTGGCAGAGGGGCTTGGCTGGGTGTGACATTTCCACCAATCCGCATGCTCCAGCTGTGTGACAGTTGCTGATATGGGCTTGCGATTGGCTGGCTGTGGCAGAGGAGGACCGCCTCCTGTTGCCTGTTGTCAGTTGCCGAGAGGAGGTTGAGTGTGTCCACGGCCAGGGCGGACACGTCCTGCAGGCGGCCCAGGCGACCATCCAGGGTCTGAAGCCCATCCTGTATGAACTGGACCTTCTCCGCCACTTCTGACAATGTGGTCACCATCTCCTCTGCCCTGGACACACCACACACATGCACACGGTCTCTCAGTCTTTTACTGACTCAGTACAAACAGTTTTCCTCCCACAACAAACACATCTCATCAGACAGTTTGATTGCAGTTCAACTGCAGTTCAAACTGACCTCAGAAAGCATATGTTTTTCTTGAATGTTATCTTTAATATTATCAATCACTATACTGCAACATAATAATAATGAAATGATATAATGATATTTGTGTGCTGACATTTTTCATGGAAATATAAAGCCTGGAAGCACTCAGGGAGGCCAGGTGTGAGGAGGCCAGGTGTGGGGAGGCCAGGAGTGAGGAGGTCAGGTGTGGGGGGCGGGGGAGGGCTCACATACTTGTCAGAGGCAGAGCGGATCCGGTTGAGCTGGCTACAGTTCTGGCTCTGGTGTCGGTCTCTTATGTATGCAGCCACACACCTCTCCTCAAACTCATGCAGCTTCTTTAAATCCTCGGGAGCCAAGAACAACTCTGAAAGAGAGAGAGGGGAGGGGGGAGATAAAGCAAAGATAGAGAGAGAGAAAGAGAGAAAAAGAGAAGGAGAGAGAGGGAGAGAAGGAGAAAGGGAGAGAGAGAGAGAGAGAGAGAGAGAGAGAGATAATACATGCAAGAATCCTTTAATGTTAAAGATAGCCAGGGGAGTTTACATGTGACTTCTTTAATTTCCTTAGTCAGCAGTCTGAAATGAAACAGTTGAGCAGAATGATAATGTGGCTTACAGTGAATGCTAATAAGCTGTCCTTAGCATGCCCTGATCCACATTACTCTCGCATGGCTATTAACATTTGATTCTGTCACCTTACCATGTATGATTGATTGAATTTCTTCAAATTGCATGCTAACCGGTCCACGCTAACCCAAGCACGCTAACCCACACTGCAGCAAAAACACTTACTGAGGCCAGAGTCTCTCTCCTGTTCAGCTGTCCCACGCTGTTTACGCCACAGCGCGCCAATACACAAGGTCATGTGACTCAGGAGGATCAGAGGTGGGGGTAGCCAGGGTTTCTTCTGGTAGGTCATGATGTACCGATAACGGTTGTACTTCCACAGCTTGTTGGAGATGGTCTTCATGTGGACGTAAACATTGCTATTGGGTGAAGAACACTGCATGGTTCGGCTATGAAAAGTAATTCTGAATAGTTTCTGGTCCAGAAGATACACCTGAGACAGTACTGCACAGTTAGGTGTCCCCCCACAGTTAGGTGTCCCCCCTGATGTGATACACCTGACACAGACTAGCACTTACTTGTAGAAGGCGATAAGGAGGTTGACCATGATGATGTACTGCATGAAGAGGTAGACGGCCTGCAGCAGAGGGTTGAGGAAGGAACCTGGGGGGCAGTCTGGGTCTTCCTCGCAGGCTGATGGGAAAAGGAAAATACACTTAACTAAAACCGCATCCTGATCAATGATAGTATGAGATAGTGTTAACAGAGATGGTATTAGAGCACAGACTCTAAACTGTAGAACATGGTGTGACTGTGATGAATACATATGTAAACTTACTAAGTGTACTGTACATTTGCATACTGTCTTTTGCTGTTGATAAGTCCTAACAATGCTTCTGTGCAGCCCTACCAGACTGTAAGGACGCTGTCCCACATCTCATCCTCCCTGTGTGTGAATCAGATGCCCCCTCCCATGCCCCTTTACCGCCTGTAGCTCTGCTACCCACGGTTGATCTCTCCAGCGTAGACCTCTCCAAACATCATGAAGTAGGGCTGGAAGAGCACCTGCTTCAGCAGGTCCCAGGACGGCTCCTCGTTCGGCTTCAGGATGGACCACCTGGGTGTGCCGAAACTCACCAGCACGATGCCCATTATGATCACAATGTAAAACATGTTACTCATCTGCAGCACACGCACACGCACACACACACACACACACACACACACACACACACACACACACACACACACACACACACTTTATTAAAATTCTTTAGAGGTGAATTACACATAAACTGTGATGGAAGTGAACACATAACAAGCAGACACCTCATGTCCAAAGCTGTCGAGTGCTATCAGAAGCTATTCTTAAAATTTTGGGTCAGTAGGAAAATGGACAGTGGATGTTACTTGTAATATCTTAACTAAACTACAGTAACAGATCAAACACCTTTGTGGGTAAAAACAAAATAAATGAAGCATTATACCATACCATCTTAGTAATCATGGTGAGGTAGGGGCCAGCTTGCTGGTTAATGGCTAGAAGGTCCATAAGACGGACGAACCAGAAGATGATGTCCAGGCAGTAGATGAGGCGCCCAGCAGTGTGGGCGGGGTCCGGCTGGCAGCGCAGGGCCAGGCCCGTGAAGAAGAGGAGGATGGCGAAGAAGTCACTGGTGTTCCAATACTCGCTGAACCACACCTTCAGCTTTTTACGGAACTTCCTTGGCTCGGATACCCCCACCTGAGAGAGAGAGAGAGAGAGAGAGAGAGAGAGAGAGAGAGAGAGAGAGAGAGGAGGAGGAAGGAGAGTGAGAGAGAGACAGAGAAACATAAAAATGAGAGGTAAAGAGAAAGGGGGAAAAGAGACAGCCTTTATTTTGTGGAAAAAAATGTTTTGGAACTGTTCGGGTGACTACAGGTGTTTTCTTTTGTCAGACATAACTCTTTATGTATTCCTGGACCTGGTATAACTGCACTTTTTAAATACTTTCCCCCCGCATACTGACAAATTCAATATGTCACTTATGTTTAGTTATGACTTTAATCCTAAAACATATTATTCAGTAACCATTATGAATTATTCAGTAACTCCAGTGAAAATAATATGAGCGGTATGTTGTGTTTGATTACTAGAAACATAAGTGGCTAGTTACCTAAATAACCACAGAACATAATCACAGAGCTCAATATGTATTGAGATATTGACTACAAATTCAGCTTTTCATTTCAGCAATATCTGTCCGCTTGTCTATGTACAAACCATTTTAGCGTTCATTTGACATAATGTCGGTGCTAGGAGCTGTTGTGTTTGTTCAATGATTAGCCACGCAGCCACAAAACATGAGTCTACGGGGGCAGAATGAGTGGAAGGAAAACAGGTCTCTTCTCGCTGGACGTGAAAAGCATGAAAGCTGTGCTGATGCGGCCGAGACAACGCCGTGCCGAAGACCTTTGCCTCCCACAGTGTTCTGATAGACTGAGACTTCAAAAGAGAGATTGTTAACTGCTGGGGCCAATGAAGGAGGCGTAGACAGCAGACACACAATCCCACTCAGCACATCTGGGATTATTTAAAGTAAATAAACCGAAACTAAACCGAAGTTCTGATTGCTGACAATGAACAGAAAAAAGAAGCTAAGTTGAACTATTACTCCACAGATGAAACCATGTCTCAATCACTAACACGAACCCATCCAAATTATCAGAATCAATGGCCACAGGTGTATAAAATTAAGCACCTAGGCATGCAGACTGTTTTTACAAATATTTGTGAAAGAATGGGTCGCTCTCAGGAGCTCAGTGAATTCCAGCATGGAACTGGAATTCTCTGGGAACGACAGCAACTCAGCAACAAAGTAGTAGGTCACGTAAACTGACGGTGCGAGGTCAATGAATACTGAAGCACATAGTGTGAAGAGGTCTCCAACTTTCTGCAGAATCAATCACTACAGACATCAAATCTTCATGTGGCCTTCAGATTAGGTCAAAACAGTGTTCAGAGAGCTTCATGGAATAGGTTTCCTTGGTCAAGCAACTGCATCCAAGCCATACACCATCAAGTGCAATATAAAGCATCAGATGCAGTGGTGTAAAGCACTGCCACTGTACTCTAGAGCAGTGGAGGTGTGTTCTCTGGAGTGATGAATCGCACTTCTACGTCTGGTAATCTGATGGACGAGTCTGGGTTTACCAGTTGCCAGGAGAACGGTACTTGGGGGGATTATGGTGTGGACTTATCTTTCAGGAGCTGGGCTTGGCCCCTTAGTTCCAGTGAAAGAAACTATTTGGACAATTCCATGTTCCCAACTTTGTAGGAACAGTTTGGAGCTGGCCTCTTCCACTTTCAACATGACTGCATATGACTCCAAAGCAAGCATAAAGACATGGATGGTAGTCTAGTGTGGATGAACTTGACTGGACTACACTTGACTGGGAGTCCTGACCTCAACCTGATATAACACCTTTGGGATGAATTAGAGAGGAGAATGAGAGCTAGGCCTTCTTGTCCAACATCAGTATGTGAACTCAAAAATGTGCTTCTGGAAGAATGGTAAAAAAATCCCATAAACACACTCCTAAACAGCCTTCCCTTAGGAATGGTATGTCAATTAATCTCATATGTAAGTCAAGGAAGGTGGGCAAATACTTTTGGAAATATAGTGTATATACAATACAGGTCAAAAGTTTTCTCCCAATGTGTGAGGAAGAGTGCAGAGGAATGCAGAGGAGTGTGGAGAAGTGTGAAGGTGTGTGGAGGAGTGCAGAGGAGTGCAGAGGAGTGTGAAGGAGTGCAGAAGAGTGCGGAGGAGTGCAGAAGAGTGCGGAGGAGTGCAGAGGAGTGCGGAGGAGTGCAGAGGAGTGCAGAGGAGTGCGGAGGAGTACGGAGGAGTACAGAGGAGTGTAGAGGAGTGTGAAGGAGTGTAGAGGAGTGCGGAGGAGTCCAGGTCCTCACCTCACGAGCCTTCTCTACGGCAGTAGAGAAGATGTATGCAATGACCAGCCACTCTGCAACACTGGGTCTCCTGTCCATCTTCACCAGCACCGTGTAGGAGAAGAGCATGAGAAAAGCCAGGTAGGACATCTGTGGCCATCAGAACACACACACACACACACACACACACACACACACACACACAGTGTGTTTGGGGAGGGAACATCCAAAGGAAAGGGAAGAGCAAAGATAAAGAGATCAGAAGAGAAAGTGAGAGACAGCAGACAGGCAGGAGCAGTTAAGACACTCACAGTGTGGAACCAGAATTTGACCACGGGAGCATTGTAGAAGTCATAGACCTTCCTGGCCCAGGACAGCCACCGTACAGCCAGCCCCGCCCTGCACAGAGCACAGCTCCGCCCACTCTCTGCATCACATTGCTCCTTCAGGATGAAGCAAACACAACCAGCACATGACGATATCTGCCTCGAGTCCACACCACCCCTGCGAACAGTCCGATTTACACCAAGAACCAGCAAAGGAAGAGATTTGCTCTCACTGCTTGCACCGCTGTCTCAGTGGGTGTGGCCCCGGGAAACCCCGCCTCCCCTCCAAACTGCAAGGCCTCGTGTGTCTGAGGTATGTGGGACATCTCGGCCTGGCTCTTAAACTCCAGCAGCTGGATAGCCATGGGCAGTAGGATACTCACAATGATCTGAGGGAGGGAATGACAGTGTCCCGAAGTCCACCCATACAACTTGTGTGTCTAATGTTGTCATCGGAAAGGATGTTTGTGTGCTAAGAGTGTTCATTAGCTGCACAAGTCCAGCATCAATTGTACTAAAACTGGGATTTGTATGCACACAAGTAAGAATTCTGTAAAAGACACCTCCAGTATGGTACGCCTGGTGCGCCATGCCCATTAGTGATCCTCCAGAAGGTGTTGAACAACCACAGCCCGGTGAAAGTGTTTGTTCAAACTCCACCTGTGAAGCCGCACCTTAACACAGGAGTTCTTCCTCATGTTGAGGTGGCCCATCCACAGGTCGGTGAGGAGCATCTGGGTGCAGGAATGGGCCACGAAGGGCCGGAGACCTGAAGCCACGGCCATCTGCAGGCACGTGAAGTTGCTCCAGTCAGCCATCTCCGAGGTCAGCAGCTTCATGGCCATACGCTCGTTCTCTTTGAAGGCCTTGTCCAGAAGGTCCACAGCCAGCTGCCCGAACTCTCTTAGAGGAATGACATACACGAGCATTGTTACGACCTGATCTCGAGAAGGAGGTGTTCTTCACACAAGCCATTTCCTCAGAGTTTAACCAGCATGAGATGGAACAATAGCCCTAGTGTTTGCTACACTGAGGGGCCGTCCTGCATAATTTTGCATAATTTTGCAGATTTGAAGCTAATTGCATTTCAGGAAATCTTCTATTACTCTCCCAGCCTCTGTCACTACACAATGAATCTGGCAATGATGGTTTGGTCAGAGAGGTCGATAGAGTCCTCAAGAGAAGTTTATGTTCTGTTCCTTGTGTACCTAAACCAGGCAATGCCACTGAGATCACAACAAAACATCTGTATAGTGGTGTGAGTTTCCCATAGTCTAAACAGAACCTTTGGTTTTGGTCATGCACCTCTGAGCAAGGGTAGGATAGCATACCCAAGGTGTACCTAGTACATTTTTTTAGGAGCTAGAAGGCAAAAACTGATCTTTTTATTTCCAGTCTTGCAATTTCAAATTCACTAAGCCAACTCATACCAAAAGTTAGGAGCAAGCTGTGAGTCAGGTTGTGAATCAGAACCTTCATGATTTAATTCACATAAAATTCCTACAAATTCAACACAAGATTGAGTTAAAAGTGGAAATAAAATTCAAGCATCAGAAATTATATCACAATCACAATCCACTTCTTCTTCTTCTTTCTGCTATTCCCGTTTAGGGTTCTCCACAGCAGATCAAACTCCTCCATCTGGCCCTGTCCTGAGTGCCCTCCACTGACACACCAGCCACTCTCATATCCTCTACCACTGCATCCATAAACCTCCTCTTAGGTCTACCTCTCCTCCTCTTGCCTGGAAGTTCCATCCTCAAGACCCTCCTACCAATATACCTCTCCTCCCTCCTCTGTACATGTCACAATCCACTGCAATGAATAAATCATAATATAGTCATACGTGTTTTACGGCTACCTTGCTGACTTACAGCGAAAACTTCTTCAGCTCTTCTGCGATGCTGTCACCCATGATTCTCTCCTTGGCTTCTGTTGCCATGGCGCGGTACAGTCTGCAGGCCACCACGGCCCTGGCCATGGCCTGTTCACCGTGCTGCCACAGGAAGAGCGCCATCTGCTGCCGACGCATCAGCACAGCCCACACAAACAGGTCGTTGACGCTGTACACGAACAGAGACGAGTCTCCCAGCTCGGCCGCCACCGCCAGATCCAGGTCGTGAGGCACAGACGGGTTCTCCTGCTTAGATAAACACAACAGATCCCTCCACGTTCATTCAGGGCTGACAGACGCTTCACGCGAGAGGGGTTCAGTTCCACTGCCCTTCACAGCTTGTTTTTCTTGATCTAGCACACCTGATCCAAGTTATCAGCTAAACACCACGGCCTTCATGAGCTGCAGGAGGTGTGTTAGCACTGGAAAAATGTGAAACCGTTCGAGACAGCTGGGCCTCAGCCCTGGAGCTGTACACCCCTGCTGTACATAAACAGTAAACACAGCAATAAAAAACACAATTTTCACCTGAAAAAATTAACAACAGACCAAAGACCGGATCAAAGAATCAAAATGGAATAGAAAAAAAAGATATAAGTGGTTTGAGACAGTCCACAAATGAAACTGTATGAGCATGTTCAACAGAGCAGCTGAGGGGGGGAGAGGGTAAGAGGTGAGGGGGGAGAGGGTAAGAGGTGAGAGGGGAGAGGGTAAGAGGTGAGGGGGGAGAGGGTAAGAGCTGAGAGGGGAGAGGGTAAGAGCTGAGGGGGGAGAGGGTAACTGCTGAGGGGGGAGAGGGTAAGAGCTGAGAGGGGAGAGGGTAAGAGATGAAGGGGGAGGGTAAGAGCTGAGGGGGGAGAGGGTAACTGCTGAGGGGGGAGAGGGTAACTGCTGAGGGGGGAGAGGGTAAGAGCTGAGAGGGGAGAGGGTAAGAGCTGAGGGGGGAGAGGGTAACTGCTGAGGGGGGAGAGGGTAAGAGCTGAGAGGGGAGAGGGTAAGAGATGAAGGGGGAGGGTAAGAGCTGAGGGGGGAGAGGGTAACTGCTGAGGGGGGAGAGGGTAAGAGCTGAGAGGGGAGAGGGTAAGAGCTGAGGGGGGAGAGGGTAACTGCTGAGGGGGGAGAGGGTAAGAGCTGAGAGGGGAGAGGGTAAGAGATGAAGGGGGAGGGTAAGAGCTGAGGGGGGAGAGGGTAACTGCTGAGGGGGGAGAGGGTAAGAGCTGAGAGGGGAGAGGGTAAGAGATGAAGGGGGAGGGTAAGAGCTGAGGGGGGAGAGGGTAACTGCTGAGGGGGGAGAGGGTAAGAGCTGAGAGGGGAGAGGGTAAGAGATGAAGGGGGAGGGTAAGAGCTGAGGGGGGAGAGGGTAAGTGAGGGGAACCTTGCGCCTGTAGGGTTCTGCCGTCCTGAAGAAGTGTGGCTGAGGTGCTGGGGTCTCTGGAGGGTCCTGCCCACACTGTCTGGGTTTCTTCACTGGCCCCGGGACCTCCCCACTGCCTTCCTGTGTCATTGAAGTGAGAACTCAATAAAAAAATCCCATGTGTAGAAATCATAGGCATGGGATAATTCAAGCAGGTCAAACATATTGAGCTTTACTAGCCAGCACTTGAAGAGCAAAACTTTTCCACAGAACATCTAATACCCATCGTCATGTTGTAATATTGTGCTAACAAGTAATTATTCACAAAGCTGAGTTTGAGAAAGGCTCTGTAACAATATTAATATTATTAAACATATTATTATTAAGGTTGTAAATAGGATAAGTGTAAATGAAGTAAGACGTGTTGTCATCAGTGTCATCAAACTCTTGGAGTCCTGGAGGGTCAGTTTAGAATTGACCTCTAACGTTGATCTAACACACTCCAACACTGATCTAACACACTCCAACACCGATCTAACACTCCAACACTGATCTAACACATGAGGAGTTTTGACATGAGCTGACATTTGAAGCCGGAGCACATAGTGGTGCTGTACTGACCTTCAGCGCAGAATGAATTTGGCTGTATACAGCGCGGAAGCTCTTGCGCATGTATGTGCTATGATATGCTCCCCCGATCAAGTATTCCATCGCCATGCCGATATCAATGAGAGAGATTTTATGTCCCACAGGAAGACGACACTGGAGACAGACAAAGGTGAAATGGAGACATTTAAATGTGCAGTATAAAGAAAAGAACAAAGAGCTCCCGTTATGTGAAAATAATATTGCACACTGTGCTGTTTCGCTGCACCAAACCTGCCAGCAGAGGGTGAAATAAGATTGCCAGATTCGAAAGACACAAAAGACTCCAATATGTTGCAGCACTACATGCAATGGTATTTGCACAGACATGGTGTCACGATACGGCCCCGGGCCCCTCCCTTAGGGCGTGTGTTGGTGTACGTGTAGTACGTGTAGTACGTGTAGTACGTGTATACGCCTAGCTATGTCCTTATGTGTATTTCCGTGGGAGTGGTTGTATGTGAGTATGTTCATCGGTCACATCTGTGGCTCGTCTTGTCACCACTCGGGTCTCATGTAGTACGTCAATTTAATGTGCATTTACGCAATGTCCCGTGCTCGTCTTTGTCTCCCAAGCCGTATGTGTCTGTATGTTAATGTGCGCTGCCTGCATCAACCAGTTACAAAATAAGTGTGCGTGAGTTTACGCAACCGTCTCGTCACTCAGCCTGTGCCTGGCCATTACACATGGTCTTCTGTTTCTCATTAATCCTTTAACTAAGGGGTTTTTTTTTAGCTCATACCTTTTTAGCTTCCTCTATGATGTGATAAAGGAAATTATCCGGAGATCCTTGTTGCTGTGAGGAGGAAAAAATACAATCAGACTATATTAAAACATTCTGTGCTGCACCAATGTTTCCACCTACGTGTCTTAACTCATGGACCACTCTAATGTGACTTACTTATTAGGAAAGTATGTGATAAATGAGCGAGATCAGACCTCTAAAATGTGTTCTACATACGTAAAACCTGCCTCAATCCGTATAGTCTTATCTTCCATGTGAGTCATATTCCATGTGATCTTTAACATAAGCAGTGGATGTTCACGTGAACGTTGAAGGACTGAAGCGGGGCACCGGATGCGTGTTACCGTGTTGTAGAGCTCCTCCAGGCGGGACACGGTCAGGAAGTGCTTCAGGGTCATGCCGTTCTCGATCAGCAGCTTCACGAAGCTGACGCGGTCCAACAGCAGAGCGTTCAGCATGGCCTGCTCCAGAGCCCCCACCTTCAACACAACACCAAAGCCTAACGTTAGGTCAACCTTTATAGATACAATCAGTACGATCCATGAGCAATATGATCCTGCCAAAGACTATGCAACAGTTAATCAGCTACTTTATAGAACATAACAGCTACTTTCACTCCCTCTCGAAAATCAAATCTTTGTCGTGGTGAAAGGACTTGCACATTTCAGTGAACCTCACAGCAATGCAATTGGAAGTGAAATACTTCCGGTAAGTGTCCTCTTGGTGAAGAATTGTGTGGGAAGGAGAAGATGGACCTTCTGGAAAGTGCTTCTACATGAAAGAGTGCCTTTAGGGATACAAGGATGTGCCACTAGAGTCAGGCCTGGGGGTGGGATCTGAAGGCAAACCTTCAAAGAA